>NC_044053.1:5085370-5140370 GCF_902167405.1 Gadus morhua
AAAAAAAACTTGAATTGAAAATGTTGTAGTTATTCTTCCAAGGATGAAGAGGAATGGAAGCATGTTTGGGACAGATGTTCATGATAATTATAGTGATAATGGGAATAATTGTACTGCCTTACACTCAGCTGGTGAACTCCTGACCACAAACATCCGGCAAATGTCAACCTAACTGTCATTCTTCTTCTCTGCCATATAATATGTGGTCCTTAATAGCCCTCCTTTGGTGCTGTTCTATGTCGTTCACTGTAGGTTTTAGCGTTTACTGCTGCGGTCTTGGCCGGTTCTTTCTTGTACAATAGTTGTACAATAGACTAACGGGATTCAATAAAGGCTCAGCAAAAAATAGATTGTCAATTTCGTGTATAGAAAAGTTTGAGGCGAAGCCTGTCGTGATGAAACGATTGGCGCTAACTCTGGGATTAGTCTCATTGGAGGGGGATCACTCGTTTGTTTCTGAACGCTCAGTAAAGCGTGAAGGTTGTGTGTGTCCGAGTGTGTGTGTCTAAGTGCATGAGTATTTAAAAATGTCTGTATCTATGTGTGTGCATGTGCATGCGTGCACACTTGTGTGTGTCTGTATGTGTGTGTATGTGTGCGTGTGTTTGTGTGTGCATGTGAGTGAGTCTGAAAGTATGTGTGCGTGTGCGTGTGTCTGTGTGTGTGTGTGTATCTGAAAGTGTGTGTGTGTGTGTGTGTGTGTGTGTGTGTGTGTGTGTGTGTGTGTGTGTATGTGTGGTTGTGTGTGTTTGTGAGTGAGTTTGAAAGTATGTGTGCGTGAGTGTCCGCCCACACAGGTCCACACTCTTACCCGAGTGATCGGTCCTGGTGATCCGGTCCTGGTGTACCGGGCCGTGTGATCCAGTCCAGTGTTTGGTAACCTCTGTTGCCTGTTCAATGGTTTCCTCCTCATCCTTTCTGTCAGTTGGAGAACAGCCAGGGGAGATGGTGCTCCTGCTCTCTCTCACCAATCATCTTAACGAGGGTGAGAGGAGAATTCGGTGGAACAACCAAGACCAGGGTTCATACCAAGGACACACAAACAGACATCAATACAATGACATCAACACAAGTACAATACATATATGTATATCGATGGTTTTAATATTCACTAGGTTAAACCAACCTAGAGAGAACCAAACTCCAACATGTCTTGGTTTCCATGAAGTAAATATATTGAAAATGTGGTATTAATTTAGGATGGTATCAGAAAGAATTACGTCATGGTGGATTTCCATGGTGTTCCTGTGGACCCAGAGCAAAGGGCTATTGGGCGGGAGCCAC
Source organism: Gadus morhua (assembly GCF_902167405.1). NCBI lineage: Eukaryota > Metazoa > Chordata > Actinopteri > Gadiformes > Gadidae > Gadus > Gadus morhua. The sequence continues at coordinate 5,086,655 of NC_044053.1, forward strand.
GGTCTGAGCAGCCAATCGATGAAGGGGACTCCACCCAAACATCCCTCCGTTTGAATCCAGCCGAATCACAATCCATCGGGGGATTCGGTCCCAGGCCTCGTCAGGGTCCAGCATCCGCGCGGAGCGAGATGGTTGACGAGTGACGTGTGTGCTCCTCCCGTCCCTCCGCAGGGTCCAGCGCCATAACCGTCATCACCCCCCCCCCACACACACACACACACACACACACAAACAACCCCCCCTAAGTCAAGAACCAACATCAACCCGCTGACCCAGAGAACGTTGCGTGTTCAATATCCATTTCTCAACCGATCTAGAGTGTGTGTACACACACACACACAACGATCTAATTCCTTTTATTAGTTCATCCTTCACTCGGTTTTTCCTCCTGGGAAGACCGTGGGCGAGGGCAACGGGGAAGAATCGTCTGTCCGAGCCAATCGTATGGCTTTAATAAAGCTAGCGTTGTGGCCCCGGAGATTGCAAGCCAATGCAAGCTAACTCTGCTCCTAGAGGGGAAGGAAAGCAGAGGTGGGGAAAACCTGTTGGATGGATAAAAACATGGATCCCGAAACCTCGCGAGCACAAGTGGGATAGTGAAACGCTCTGTACACGGCTGCACAGGTTCACACACATCCACCAAACACATCTTAAACACAGGGTTTAACACAGGACTTAGATACACCCCAGGACATAGATCCTCTAGAGGACGGTCTCACATCCACTGCACATGATCAGACACATACATCCATGCACATTGACACACCCTACACATGGCATGAACAAGCTTGACCCCCCAGTGGCTCATGTTGAGCAAAATAATATTTCAGCGCAACAAAATGTCTTCATACTTGTTCTAATGATACTCCTAGTTGTATACAATTATCATTTTGTATTTTTCCAATCCTTTGTAATGGGAAAATTACTTCACCAGCACTTGGTTAGATAAGTATGTAAACAGTGATAAACACAGGGAAACAAAGTATTTTAATTAACCAAATGAATGACACAACATACTAGAATATCACTCAAAACGGAGATAAACAACATTTAATCATGTTATAGAAGCCTGTGACTGCTAATCTTGTTCCCGACTGTTAACGATTAACAGTTTCTCTCACCAGAGAGAAAATGACATGTTTACTGCGTTCTGTGAAGATACTGTTCCCCAAATACCCCGGAACGTATGATTACGTCTCACTGTGTATTTCGGTAGTGAAATAATAATGTCCTACCATGGTTACTTCTGATTACAGCCCCAGTTTCAATCCAGGATAGACAATAAACACACACACACACACACACACACACACACACACACACACACACACACACACACACACACACACACACACACACACACACACACACACACACACACACACACACAACATATCCTTGTAGGAAGTCAGAGGAAGTCAGGAGTAAGGGTAGAAAAACACGTATTGCAGTTATTATGCTATCTTTAGTAGAACATGGAGTACTGTTTTTTGAACCTTCATTTATTCCTTGTTATTAAGATTGGTGCTTGCGAACACAGATCTTATATATAGATACGATCTACTATAATGCACACAGTTATACTTAGCATCGCAGAACTTATTATGGTTAGTTCAGTACTAGTTTAGTCCAGAAGTTGATTCATGTTTTAACATTAGTGTATTAATAGTTTAGTACTTAGTCCTGGTTTATTACTTGTTTATTACTGGTTTATAATCATTGTTTGTTACTTGTTTAGTAATAGTTTAGTCCTGGTTAAGTACTCGTTTATTACTCGTTTATAGTCATTGTTTGATACATGTTCAGTAATAGTTTATTCCTGGTTTAGTGCTTGTTTAGTAATAGTTTAGTACAAGGTGCAGCTTGGAGCTTGGTGTTTTTGTGTTTGTTGTCAGGATGGAAAGTGCTGCTCACTACTGAGCTAACTCGGTTGGCCAGGAGTGCCTGGTTTCCCTGGCAACGGAAGAGTGGAGGAAGGAGAAGGAGAGGAGAGAGGGAGAGAGGAGATGGTAGGGGAGAGTTGGGGAGGAGAGGAGGAAGGGAGGCTCACTATTCCCCCCCCCCCCCCCCCCTCCCCGATCAATCCCCGCCCCCTTTTTACGCTGTTCCTTTTTTCCATTTGAGAGGAGAGAAAGAGAGAGAGCGAGACAGAGGGACTGAGAGAGGGGAACAGAGAGAGGGATCGAGACTAAGAGGGAGGGAGGGAGGGAATTAGGGGGAGAGAGAGAGAGAGAGACTCTGTGACTCAGTTTCCAACTCTGAGGGGAGGTAACAACCTCTCTCGCACACACTCTCTCCCTGCAGTCAAACACACTCCTCGCGCCCTCTCGCACACACACTCTCCCTGCACTCACACCAAACTCCTCCTCCTCCTCTCTCTCACACACACAGTCTCTGTGTAGCTTTCCAACTTGTAGGTTGCAGGACTATCGGGCTGTAGGGTTGTGGGTCTTGGATCAGCCGGCCTGGTTTCCCCCGGTTTGCAGGGAGAGACCAAAGTCGTCTCTTTGGACTTCATGACCTCACTACCTGGTGAGTTGCATGTTTGTTAGTGCATGGATTGCCGACATTGTGTGTGTGTGTGTGTGTGTGTGTGTGTGTGTGTGTGTGTGTGTGTGTGTGTGTGTGTGTGTGTGTGTGTGTGTGTGTGTGTTTTAGCCGTATGTCTGGGTGTTTTTAATACAAATCATGTTAGACAAGAGCGCACAACCTTTACTGTGTGTTTGAATGGATATGGATGTTCTGATGTGGATGATGTGTGGTGGAGGTCTCACTATACATAACTTAGTGGTTACTACATTTTTCATACCATCGTTTCCTGCTTGATGACTTAAATACCCTACATTAAATTTAGGTTATTTAAATGCTTTTATCAAAAGGGACTTTCAGTGACTATATGTAGTAATATGAGTATAGTGTGTCAGTATAAGCTGTATAAAGGCAGGTCATGGGAAATAAAAATAACGATTATGCAGAATTACCTGTGTAGTGTGTTGAATAAAATGTGTACTATGCAGTAAAACGTGATTTCTATACAATTGCTAAGTGTCAAAATGTGAAAAAAAATAAAGACGATGTATATGCATGCAGTAGTATGAGTAGTATGAAGTAGTAGATGAGGCGTAGTAAAAGGGAATGCATGAAGTATGTAGCTTCATGCTATGTCGGAATATCATTTTTGAGCATTCTGAGGGTTTCTTTGACGGCAGTATCACTGACATAAAACATTAAAATCAGTTCAGTGTGTTTTAGTTGTGAGAAGCTCTTCCCTCTTCCCTCAAAGAGCCAAGTCCTCTTTTAGAGAGAGAGCGAGAGAGAGAGAGAGAGCGAGAGAGAGAGAGAGAGAGAGAGAGAGAGAGAGAGAGAGAGAGAGAGAGAGAGAGAGAAAGAGAGAGAGAGAGAGAGAGAGAGAGAGAGAGAGAGAGAGAGAGAGAGAGAGAGAGAGAGAGCTCTCTCCCTGTATATCTTGTCCCTGGCGTCCCGATGGTATCATCATCTGATCTTCACCACACGTCCTCGCAAAACAAACACCCTGAAGCTCCCGGTTTGCACATCACACATATACCTCTAACACACTGTTTATACACCTGCTGATACACATATACCTCTAACACACTGTTTATACACCTGCTGAGACACATATACCTCTAACACACTGTTTATACACCTGCTGAGACACATATACCTCTAACACACTGTTTATACACCTGCTGAGACACATATACCTCTAACACAATGTTTATAAACCTTCTCTAACACATATACCTCTAATATACTGTTGATTTAACCTCTCTGAAACACAGTTTGTATACCTGCTCTAACATACTGCTTATACAGCCCATACACATGTAACATGCTGTTGTTATACCTTGCTGTTATACAACCTTACCACTCAGCCTGTATGTACCCCTAACACACTGAAACTTAGAGAGTGCGTTACACGCTGTATGGTTAGAGACAGGGAGGCTTGAGGGCAAATGACAACAGGAAAGGAGAAAACTGTAGCGACAATGTGATGTTCACACACGCGCGCACACACTCATATCCAACATTAATCCACACCTACGCATGAATAAGCATCAATCAACTGGGACTGCCTCTGAAACTCTGTCTCTCTCTCAGCCGTTCGGAAATTCACATGCTCACACACATACATGCTTTCCAAACAAACAAACAAGATCTTCCAAACAAACAAACACGATCTCCTACACAAGCATTTTTAAATTTAGGGGAATTTAGCCCTGTTGAGTTCCCCTATCTATAGCTCTCTCTTTCTCTCTCTCTCTCTCTCTCTCTCTCTCTCTCTCTCTCTCTCTCTCTCTCTCTCTCTCTCTCTCTCTCTCTCTCTCTCTCTCTCTCTCTCTCTCCCTCCCTCTATTGTCTCTTATCAGTGTAGAGAGGGTGGATGTGGGGTCTCTCCGGGTTCGAGGGTTAGCCCGAGCCTGTGAGTCCTGAAGCCCATCAGATAAGCTCCAACGAGGGCTAAGTGTTAACGCTAAGGTGCCTGGGGGTGTTTGGGGACGCTTGACTTGTGTGTGACCTCTCTCGCTCTCCTTCTATCCTTTCATCTTACCTCCTCGTCTCCTATGCCGCCTTCCTCCTTCTCTCCTATAGCCTGGGTCTCAGTGGGAGGCTTGTTAACCTGTCTGCTAGAACCAGAGGTCAGAGGTCAACCCCTGACATGTCTGATCTGCCGTGGTGCCTCTCTCCATGTGGAGGTGATGCAGCACAAGGGAACAGGATCTCAGGCGTGGCCGCACGCTGCGGAGGGCACGAAAGGGGTCACAACTACCCCTCATTGTAGTCGTCGATTGATTAAGATTGATGTAAAGTTCAGCGTTTAAGCTTTCATAACCCTACTGTGTTTCATGACGCCTTAAAGTGCACAGTTTTAGTGGTTAAAAAACGCAAATCACATTTCTTTCATGAGGGCTAACACACCATAAAGACTGTGTTTTTTGACAAACATATGAGGCGGATTCGGCCCATATTATGAGATATAACTACGAGGAATTAAATAACAATAAAAAAACAACTGAATTGGCCCATTTGACTTAAAATGCAGTGTTATGGAAGCATAAACGCCAAAATTGAAATCGATGTTAATCAATACACATCTACAATGAGGAGTATGTGTGACCATTTTGGGCTTCCATAGCATGCACGCATACACACACCACAACACACAAATACACACACACACACACACACACACACACACACACACACACACACACACACACACACACACACACACACACACACACACACACACACACACACACAGACACGCACACATTTAATCTAAATATGTATGGAACATGGGAGATGGAACCCAGACCTTTAGGTTGGGAGTCAAACCCCATAACCTCTAGATAACCCTGCCCTCCCTGTCCGGGTCGGGCCTGGTTCTGCTCCAGACATGAAGGCCCCTGAGAGCAGGGCCCATGAGGGGGCCACCGCTGATGATCGCCAGTTCACAAGACGCGGGTTTGATTCCCGCTGCGTGAAGTTAACATGTTCTCCTCGTGTTCCCATAATGAGCTCCAGATAACATGGAGCAATGGCAAAGGGTGTGTGCATGTGTGTGTGTGTGTGTGTGTGTGTGTGTGTGTGTGTGTGTGTGTGTGTGTGTGTGTGTGTGTGTGTCTGTGTATATAATAGATTACAAAATATGAAGCCTCTTTAGGTAAATCTTTACACACGTTTACACACATAAACACAAACACAGAAGCACTAAGCACATGCACAAAACCAACTACTCCAGCGTGTCAAGAAAATAAAAATCCAATAGAACCAGGACCTCTAAATCTAAAAGTGTACACACTAGTTCACAGCTGTCTGTAAACGTGCTGAATGGGGAGACTCCTACACCTACGCACGCACTGTCAGCACTCAGGCATGCACACACACACCCACTCTCACCGCAAACTCAGACATGTATACACAGGATACACACACACGCACACACACACATGCACACACTGAATAAACCAGGGGGTAAACACAGGCGGTCGTATACACGGGAGGCATCGGGTTCCGGGACATCCCTGGTAACTATGATGAAGTCGGCATTAGGCTGTGGAACATCTCGTCTAGATTTACACACTAATTCACCCTGTCCCTGTCTCCCATCTCACTCGCACATCTGCTCTCCATTAACCACTTGCCTACACCTCCTCTGTCTCCGAATTTGACATTACCCACAATGCACCATGCACCACAGGACACTTTGGCTCTGTTCCTATCTGCAGGGACTCCAGCTTTCCAAACGTCATGTGTTTAATAATCTATATTTGGGTTTCAGGTCATACCATGACTCTCTCTGTGTTGGACCGCAGGGGGGCTTAGAGTTGGAGGCACTGAGTTAATTTAACTTTCTTTTCAAATATGGTATCGGAGCTTGATTTGGAATTTTCCTTTGTTTTCCTCTTTTCCCTGAACGCCTGCCAGACAGCTGGTGTGTATTCACCCGGACAAACTGGATGCTGCCTTCAACCAGATACCAAGCACTGCAAAACCCACCAAAAATAACCCACAAGGCAATAGTCTGCATTGTAGAACCAAAATAACCAAGCATGTAAGAAGTGAACAAAAGACAACATTCAACATTTAGTTATTGTTTGAAAGTTATTTCAATAATTTCCTCAGCATCATCTGAATGGCCTTGAGCTGAATATTATTCAGAAATGACACAGCGCTTGCAATAAAACATTAAGGGTGGTTAAAAGTTGAGAATGGAGGAGAACGTGTATGGCTCTCGAGACAGTACACACAATGCCTCCTATTGTACATCTGAAACACGTTCAGACTCAGATCTTAAACACATTCGACGACGCATGACTTCATTTCTGGTTTGGGGACGACGCTGGCCACATGTGATCAACTCTGATGACCTTCAACAACAAGGATCTGTGTTTGAGATGCTTTACATGGTTATAAACATTATATAAGGAAACATGTAGGAAACAAAAACACTGCTTCAATCCCCGTTTTCAACCTTAATGCATGTCATAATAATTGCCAATGAACCTTTCTTTCCGAACTGTAAACACTTTAATATCCGGTATGATTAAAACGTGTGCCAGACCACGTGTGCGTCACGGTATGTGTGTGTTTCCAAAGCCGGGTAAATAGTTTTTATTGTAACTGTATTGAAAAATAACGACGTATCCAGAGTATATTGGCAGATTAAGCCCTAGATAAGCACTGAGCCTGGTGGACAAACAGACACAGTTCAGGCTAAATGAAACTTTGAAAGTATTTGATGATCGTTTCTTTCTCTTTTGGACTGGTTCAGGCTTGGTGTCGAGTTAACCCGTTGGACCGTGCATCTGTACGCTGATGACATGCACATGTCTGTGAGCCTTCCAAGCCCAACAAGGCCTTCTCCATCAGAACCTGGCATGCCTTAACCAAGGCCCAACAGCACTTTAGCTTAATATAGTTGGAGCTCCTGTCAGAGGCAACTGGGGAGACATATTTTACTTTCTCTAAATCAGTACACCCTAAGGAGGGTCGAGAATGCCAGGGAAAGCGAGATGTGTGTGAAGGGAGAGAGTACCTTTCGCTAAACGCTTTTACAGACACTTTGACCAAGGAATGTGGTTTGGAAAGGTGTCGATGTTAATTGCATGGAAACGTTGGCGAGTGCTGGACACCTCTGTGGTTTCAGCAAGAACGAACAAGGTCAGGTTTATTACTGAATCAGTTGATGCCCAGAAGCATTCCTTGGAGAGAAAACCTTGTAACAGCCTGTTGATTGGATGAGAAGTATATGTTTAACTCTAAGTAGAAACCCTTGACGGAAAATATGGGCAGGAAGACCAATCCAAGAAATCTGCATTTCCTGTGTATGACGTTCCGTAGGGGGTGATGAGCACCTTGGGAAAAGCCATTACCCTTTAATCAGCTACCAAGATAAGGGCAGAACAAGACTGAGACATAAGGAGAAAGAGAAAACCCAGCCAAGGAGCTGTGGGGTAGTGTGGTTTATTTATCCTAGAGGAACATGTGATGCTGAAATGGTTACACAGATTAGTTGATCTGTTTCCTCGGGTCATTAAAGACACATCTAACAGCTCAGAAATCAAAGGAGGAAATTTAAGAATATTTAAATGAAAGATGACATTGGCAAAGTTAATGAACTTAACAAATCAGTGTTAAAGACCCCCTTCATCAGGGCTTGTATGGGGGTATGTGCAGGAAAACAATGAAATGCGGTGAAACTAAAGATCTGGCCCTTTTTTCCTGCAACCAAGCCGCCTGCCAAGAATTTCTGCGTAGGAAGAAAAGTTCAAGGAATCAAAAATATTCTCTTCCCTGTGCAGTGTGATGTGTGCCATTATAACTAAGACACAAGTCTGACTTTCTGTTTGTGCAGGACATTTTTTTGATTGTTGGATTTCAAATAGCACCTGAACAAACTACCACACATGGGTCAGGACTTTTTTTTTTCAGGAGTTTGCAGAAGTGCCTCGGCGGTAGGGCTTTTACTTTTGCCCAAAAATCATATTCGAAGTTCGTTTGTTTATTAATATTAGAATATATTCGAATATTTATTAATAATATTTTGACCATTAAATGCCTTCAGTAAGACCTGGTTTGGGCTTCGCGGGGTTTGTTTACCGGCGTTGCTATGGTTACCGGTCTTGCGCGTTCCGACGGTTTATTAGGTTTCTAATAAATCGCTGTCTAATCAATACTCCATTCACTGTCTCTGCCGTGGTCATTACAGTATTATGAATAGACTCCGTCGGGTTCGGAGTCAAAGCCCTACTCGGCGTTGGCCAGCTAACCCCCCGGTCGAGCACGGTTGCGGTCAACAGCACCTCCATCAACCTGTCTCCCAGATAACAGCCCGGCAGTGAGTAGACAATGGAGAGGTTTCTATCCTTAGCCCAGAAGGGGTTTGTTGGTTTGGGGTTGTTGGTTTTCTCCTACGTCACGTCTGTCCTTCCAAACCAAACAATACAGAAATAGTCTGACCTCTTTCAAGGGGGCATGTGACAACATTCAGTGTTTATCTCTGGAATGAGATGTTCCCTCTGCGACTGACTGCAGAAGTTTATCTGGTCTTGTTCTTATCAGTAAAGCTTTTTTACATCAGTCATGATGTAGTTCAAGACATAGATTAGAAAAACCAAGATCATGTCGTTAAATTAAAGTCATTTTTTATATGGGCCATTGGAAACCAACGACAAGGAATAGGAATACATGGACCTCAGATTGACGAAAGGTGGGCTAGACATTTTTTCAGTCAAAGAACCAACTGTTCATTTGAGAAAAATCTCGACAAGGCGGGATAGTGTGGAAGTTTGACAGATGACTGGAAATGTTTTTCCAACTGTGACCAACACTGTGTTCTCCATATTTCACCTTAAGATGACAAATCTTAAAGAGTGAAGGATTAGCATATAATACTTCATATTGAATGAATGGGCATAACTTAGATGGGCTAAGCCTAAACAAAGAATGTCTTGTTTAAGACAATGACAGAACACAATGACAGAACAAACAGAAACTGTTAGATTTTTTCACGTGACCAACTGCTACATTAATCAGGGCTGGTTTTCATTCTAGATATTTACCGACCGTTTTATTGTAAAACTTTGAGCTCGGAAAAGGGTCACATCTGCAACTTGAAAAGCTAATTTGGGTCAACGGGACGCTTTAGTCATGGCGCCCTGCAAGGGGGGATGGATGTCTGTTAATCATTTCACTCTTGTGGCAAAAAATAAAACACAGCACAACAATAGAGGCAGGGTAAGTCTAACCACAACTGCTCATCTTGTCGTAACCGTCTGTCAACAAATGCAAGGGTAGTGACTAGAGGTCACTGCATTCCAGCGAGGTGACCTTGGTCGAGGAGAAAAGCGGAGTCACTCAAGACTTTTACTTTGTTACCCCAGAGAGGAGCGCTAAACAGCTCGTTGGAAGGAAGGTGTGAATCACCAAATAGCTTCCAGGAACATGGAGGTATGTGTCTGGGGGGGCTATAGGGGGGCTTGTCCGGTATTTAAACAGGAAGGCGAAGTTGTTGGGAGGGATTGACCTGGAGATGGTTGTTGTGTAGACAGCTTCTGTCCCTGGCCCACAAGGCATGGAGTCAAACAATGATCAGGCGGCCAGACAGTCAGCCTGAAAGGTCAGGCAGTGCAGCGCACTGAGGATCAACCCAAAGCCCAGACAGATGAGAATCTGTCATGGGCAGCAAAGAGGGGATCTGTTGAACCAACCGAAATACAGCTAGCGTTAGCAGACCTTTTACATTTTGTCATCATTTTAACATGATTCTTCTTTGTCTCTCAACTTTTATGCGATCTTCTACTGAACACATCTCTAAAGTCGACTTCATATGTTTGCATACATTTTATCTTGTACATATTCCATTTTCTTTGCAGCTCTGTATCTAGGCCTATGTATTTTACTCCACATCCACTCAGATGGAGTTGTACAAATACAAGATCGACTGCTTATCGCTAGCTGTATCTTGTATCCCATGGTAACAGAATGAGCCCCGTCACTGTGTGCTTTGCAAACGTTAACGCCTGGGTAGGTTTTGGTGTAATGAAGCTTGACGAGTTTGTGTGTGTGTTTGCTCTCTGCTTAAGGGTGTTCAAACGAACAGGGGAGCAAAGATCACAAGCATCGACCCAGAGAGAGAGCGAGAGAGAGAGACCACCAACTTTTCCTCACTATGAGCTGGAACTAAAAGACAGAGCTTCAGTTTGAGGTGAGTTCCTCTAGATCTTTACTGCCTCATCTGCACTCTTCTCAGACCTTCCTCAGGAAGACCAGAGAGGCATTTAATACTCCACAAGCTACATGTGGTCTCCATGTGTCCCCATATCAACACATAAACAGGATGATTGCAGCACTCTTCGTGGAGACGTCGACGTCAGCATTGAACATCAGCCAGGTTGTGACTGGCTGCCATTTTGCGCTAAACGAAAATACACATAGGGTGCAGGGTCAGGGTTTGGGTGATTTCAGGGAATCCATGTGATCTGTGCGAAGAGGTACATGTGGTTTGATTCAGGGGGAGACTGCTACAGGTTAAACGGCTCACAGACTCATTGTCTTTCTATATCTCAGCTAAATGTTGCTGCTTGTTTTCCTTCAAAGGGCCCTAACCCAAAGCACATGTCGAACCTCCGGGAAACGGTTGATGATTCAATGAAACAGGACACATGGTGTGTGAGGGGTAGGGTACTTAGGTTCCGGGGCAGGGTAGGGTTGGGGTAAATTGAGGGTTAGATGGTAGAGTTAGATTAGGGTTCAGATAGGGGTAGAGCTAGGGCTAATGATGGGAGGGCTGATCGATTGAGGGTTCAGGGTTTAAGGGTTAGGTCAATGGGTTAGAGGTTTTGTTGAAATAGAACCTAGAACCGATGAATGAGAATAATGCACTCTTATCTTTTTTTGGTTGTTTGTTTAGGGTTAGAGATAGGCTAATGGTAGGTTAAGGTTAAGGGTTGTTAAAGGGTACCCCTGCTTGTTGGGCTTTCCTTTGCTCTCTGAATCCATCAACAGCTGCATCCTCGTACCCGAGTCCAGCGCTGTGAGGACATTATGCCTGGAGGAAGTTAGGGGAGGGGTCAGGGGAACAATGACCACAATAACCTAGAGTCAGCATAAACTGCTAGAGACTTGGTGGGGTGGCGTTACAATGCTCTATGCAACTCAGATTAACTCTGAGTGGAATCGGCTTGCGTCCCTCAGAAAGGAAATCAGCCATGAAGGACGCCATCAACCAGGGGGGGGGGGGGGATGTCCTCATAAATACACAACAGGAGAAACAAATCAACAACAACATTATCTGTTGTTACCCTGTAGTAGAGTAATTAAACAAGGATCTGTTGGATTACGCACGTGGGGAACCGGACAATTTTGGGCGAGTGGTTTCTTGGGCGGGAAGTGTGAAATTTCCTCGGAATCCTGGAGGAGTCACAACCGGTGGGAGGAGACCTGTCTAGGAAGACCAACAATAGCTTCTTTCAGAGTTAGGAAACTAGCAGGACGTAGCGCTAGCATCGCTCCAGATGAGCTGATGTAGACCCACACCCACGTAAACCGTCGAGGACTGGACTAGAGGGGAGCACAGACCAGAGGGTTTTTTTTCTACAACTCTGGTGTAGACTGTTGGTCAACACCAGGGGAGAGCCAAATCCTTCCAAAGCGGGTCGGTTCCGGTTCAGAGTTGAGATCGGAGAGGTCAGGCAGCATGCGCCAGATGATCCGAGTGGAGGTGGGGAACATTTCGAGGACACAGAGGAGCGTTTGTTGGCTGGTGGTCTCGCTTCAATGTTTCCACGCACCACCTCCTCCTCCTCCTCCACCACCACCACATGGAGGAGGAGGAGGTGGGGGTGTGTTGGTTTGGGAACATGAAACCAGGTGGCGGTCACTTAGAGGGGGTTTCGCTCTCGAGGTATCCTGGTTTCCGCCAACCTCCAATATTTGGGTACTTTCGGCTTTGTCTGACCAAAGCTAACGCTGATGTATGTCTCAGTCTCCAGGTGTGAAGAGCAACCATGGACGTGAAGAGGAAGGAGATGGATCTCCTGAGCAACAGCATCGCCGCTTTCGCTCACATTAAAGGTCAGCGTGTGGTCCTGAGATGCAATATGTGTTATGCTGGTTCATGTTCAGTATTTCATCATAGTCAAAAGATGCTGGGTTCGATCCCCAATGAAACGCCACCTGTAGGCCAAGATCCTTTAGCAAGCCCACACCCTTGTCTTTCTGTATGCAATGTCCGACCCCCTAACTGTGTGACCCCAGATGACATTTGGTGTGTCTCCCCTTCGCAGCAAACCCAGAGAGCTTCGGTCTTTACTTTGTGATCGGGGTGTGCTTTGGGCTGGTGCTGACGCTCTGTCTCCTGGTGATCCGGATCTCCTGCAAGCCTCGGATCGCCGTCCCGCCCGCAGCCCTCGAGAGCAAACGGCTGAAGGACGCCAGCCGCGAAGACGAGGACGACAGCGACGACGACGACGACGACGACGACGACGACGAAGACGAGGTCATCGTGGCGATGACCCCTCCCCCCATGACTACCCCCACCACCACCACCAGCACTGAGGTTACCGTCGGCAACCACCACCACAGCCAACTGGACGGCGCACCGAATGTTTTCACGTCGGCCGAGGAGCTGGAGCGAGCCCAGCGATTGGAGGAGAGGGAGCGAATCATCCGGGAGATCTGGAGGAACGGCCAACCGGATATTCTGGGGACAGGAGCAGGAACTATTGGACGCGTGCACTACTACTAAATACACTGTTACCGGTGCTACAGGTCTGAGAGAGGGCCATGAAGACTAGAAGACCCCTGTCCTGACCCGCAAGACACACACTACCACAGCACAATGAGCGTGCACGTGAGAAAATGCACGTGAGTCCATGTTGGGCTCTCTCCTGGTTCTGATCCGCAGACATTTTGAACCCTTTGTAAAGAAGTGAAGTGAGCTCGGTCAACATAAAATCCAACTCCTTTGTAGTAACTCTGGGATCCACTTGATAAAGCCGTGGTCTTTAACTGACACGTGACAAACGGTGTAATGTTGCCCTTCAAGTGTACGGAGGCCATCTTGAGGCCTTCTTCCCAAGACACATTCCCGCCATAACGGCAGAGTTGCAATATGAACCAAACCATTGTTTTAATAATCATCTGATGCATTAACGTCGCCTGGAGCTAAATGGGACCAAGCACAAAGTTCTTAAAGTTGATGTATTCAAAAATGATAATTCATAATGACCCACAGATGACATAAGGATGAAGTATTTTACAAAACAAATATATTTTTTAAAGATTATCGTTGAAATATTTAAAATGAGGAATTTCAAAGTGTCAGTATAAATTGTATTTGAATTGGACTGAAACTAAACTCAAGAGAGGAAAAGAGAGAATTAAAGTATTAGACAGAGAATAGTATTCTTTATGCCGAACCTCAGACTATTTCAACAGTATTTTAGAGGACACCAGAGAGAGGCTTGAGGAAGAACCCTCAGCTTATATTTTCTTCTCATGGCTCCCATGAGTGCTTTAAATCGTTGAGCAGATACAGGTTTCTAGAAACAGCCATTAACTAGTGAAAATTGTTAAATGTTGGCGTTGCAACAGCCTTAAGGAACCCTAAAGACAGAGGATATAAATGGTGATGTCTGATGATCGGTATGAAAGTCATATCCTGTCCCGGCCTGAGGAGAGCTATCGGTTACAGTACTTTGTGCACAGATATAGACTTTCTTGATGAAACACACGTTTTGCATTCCATTTGATTACATGTCGCTCAGTGCTTTTGGCCGCTGTCCTTCAACTAAGGAAGGGGAGAAAAAAATAAATGTATGACTTGTGTCCACAGGTTCTGATTCTGCTGTTTCATGAATAATTCACCAACGCATGCCACAATCTGTCCATCGTTGAGAGGAACCTTTTGTTAAACGTCAAAAAACTCTAGGCAAACATACGATGTGCTGATTAAACAGATCAGCTTGGGGCTGACGGCTCGGGTTTCTGACCTCACCATGCGGGGGCGTCTGTGTGTCCACGACTTCCTCCTTCCTGTCTAGTTAGCCAACCCACTTTGGAGGAGGACAAGAGGGTTGAAGGTGGTTTGTTTGCAGGTGGTCTGCTGACTAGGAGGTAACTACAGGTTGCCATTTGAGCGATTAAGCATGAATAAACAGCACTCTCAACTTCACAAATATTTCCACAGGGAGGCGGAACCGACTCGTACAACCTCTGGAAACAGGACTACAGTGTCTCTATTCAGAATGTGGGAAATGTATCCTCAAACAAACATCAAAGATGAGGGTAAACTATAATTTATGGTTCCCTGGCTGATCCTAGAAAACCCTGCATCATAAATAACTACAGAGACATTCACCAAGCTTCACTGTAATCGCCTGTGTTTGCTAAACAAAGAACTCCTATAGCAAAGAGCCATGACAGCCAGCTCCACAGCCTAAACCAATGACCTTATCCCTACCATCAGCAATGTGCTATTTTATACAATTTTTCAATCGTATGAACTATCCCTGCGGTGGGAGAAATACTATTATTTTTAATAGTCAAGTGTGTACAATTTAGTCATATGAATTATATTCTTTGTGATTGATAGTCCAATCAACTTACATAAAATAAACTAAAACTTTGCTGACAAGACAAACATGATATTAGCTATATTTATTGCATCCTGTGGGAATATCTCGACAACACTTGTCCCCCACACTATTTTAAAAATAGTGTAAGTTCCCATGGATATTTCGGAAGCCTCCTCTCTATAACTAAGTCCAGATGCTCTCCAGATGTGTTCTTGAGCATGTAGGCTAGTCCTGTTTCAGACTTCACGGCAGAGACACAGTCAGGATCTGAAACCAGATTTAAAATAGACCAGGAATATGGTCCCAAGAAAAGACAAAGAAGTTGGAATACTTTCCCTCCTATAATCTCTATTTTACCGTTCTGCCGTCGGTAAAATAGAGGCGGCACGGGACGGTCCTGTTTCAAGTTGAAGTTGACCACAATACTTAGAGATCTGAAAAAGACAGTCTTTTTTTTGTTCCAGTAGTAATGACATTTAACAGTGCTGATGCAAAGGAATATGACCAACTTGTAACTAGTGCTACAGACTATCATTCATGCAATTAACAGTCATGAGACAACTCATGACAATTCCTATTCATTCTACAGTAGATTGAATACATTCTGAATAGGATATAGATGAATATAAATGGTGCAAATATTTTTGCTAGGTTTATTGCTTATGGGGAATCTCTAGTGGAGATAATAGGGCTAACATAATTGCAACTCAACCAGTCTCCAGCACACTCGTGTCAAGATACACGAAACACAAACAACAGACAGACAGTTGGGCGAAATGTGCTAGCGCTAAAGACATAGACAATGCTACTAGACCGTTAATCAGAGGCTGTTGGATGTATTTAGACTACATCAGGTCTGCTGGACAGTGCAAGTCTAGATACTAACCCCTAAGTCCTTCACTCCCCATGGGACATACTGATCTTCGTGTCTTACAGCAATTCTGAAACTAGGGGGCTTAAAGATAAAATACCTCCCCCCCCCCCCCCCCCCCCCGGCTCAATATATCTACAGTTCTTCGGAATTTCAAAATTAATTATAATTGATTCAGAATCACAGTTTATGTTTGTATGTATGGGGGGGGGGGGGGGGGGGGGGGGGGGGGGGGAGGGGTAAGTTCAATATATCGATTGAAGAGAAAAATAATATCGATGTAGCCTATCGATTTATTGAACCTGGGGGGGTAGGTTCAATATATTGCTTGAACAAAACTAAAAAATCGAAATAGCCTATCGATATATTGAACCTGGGACGGTAGTTTCAATATATCGATAGGCTACTTCGATTTTTTTGTTTTGTATATATTGTATATATAGGCTGTATCGATTTTTGAATTAATTTTTCAAGAAATATATTGAACATATAGGCTCAATATATCGACCGATTTTTTTTTTTTTTTTTAAGCGATATATTGAACCTACCGCCCCATGGTTCAATACATATATTGTATATAGGCTTTATAGATTTTTAAAATTATTTTTTTAAGCGATATATTGAACCTACCCCGCTTGAAGAATTTCTTTTTTTCTTCAAGCGATATATTGAGCCTACCCCCCCCAAGGCTCAGTATATCAATAGGGAATCTCGATGAAAATATTTCTTTCAAGCGATATATCGAACCTAACTCCCCCAGGCTCAATATATCGACAGAACTTGTTTTTTTCTTCAAGCAGATATATTGAACCTACCCTCCCAGGCTCAATATATCGACAGATTTATTTTTTCTTTAAATGATAAATTAAAATAAATTTAATTGATAAACTGTAACATACATGGTTCCGTCCTGCGGGACGAATGTAATATAGAAACTCACGTCAGATACAGCCAGTTAAAAAACAGAAACAGACCGTCACTGCCCTCTACAGGTTTATTGTACTACTGCAGTTGAAAAACAAAGCTTGTAGATCGAAATTCCAATATAACAAATTGGAATTGATATCATCTTTTTGATAACAATTCGAATCTTTTTTATTTTACCTCAGGAGTAAAAACCAGCAACGTCCATTAAATGCATTTATATACATTTAAGGTTTGTTTCAATATACAAAAAAAAAAATCCTTATTTTGCCAACCAATCCCATAGTCAGCAACTGGTTGAGATTTACAAAATAATGAACAAATCAAAATTTCTTAAAAAAAAGAAACATCAAAAAATATACATATTAGGCTTCCAGAAATCAGAAATACAGCTCCCCAAGTACAATGACAAAGGTATAGTATTTAACCTTTTAATACAATGCTGGTCCAGAGAGAAGCTAGCTTTTTGATCTTAGCTAGCTCTCTTGTCTGCTCACAGCAGTGAGGTCACTTGTCTTTCTGATCTTTTTGTACTTCCCGACAGACGAAGAAAAGTTCTTTGGTCTTATCTACCGCAGGGAGGCCAAGAATAATCCAGACACTATCAATGTTTCATCCGCAGACTGTGTACTTCCTCCTAGGACAAAAGAGACAGATAGTCAGAATCAGTAATCCTCTCTCAGATAAAGCAAGTTCACTGCAAGTCGTGCTTCTGAGGGGTGAGGCTGAGTGGGAACACCTATTCATTCCATTCAACTTTATTCTCATTTGTAAATTAATTGTACGAGCAGCAGTCCTTAATGCCAATGAGATGCATGACTTCCAGGCTTTCCTCCACAGTGCAGAACGATTAATATACAGGAGGAAACATCTCAAGTGGACCTGTGATGACCAGTGAGACTGTAGCTGTTGGAGGGGGGATACCAATTTTCATGTTTCTACACCTTTAAGGGGGCTTGTAGTTGTATACTTGGTAGATTGGGTCAGGAGACATGACTGACCTGAAGCATCGTCCGTTTCTGTCTCTCCTGATTCAGTTCCTCTTTCACTTCCTTCATGTCTTGTCTGAGCGAGACGGCGGCAACAGATGCAAACAGTTAGCTTCCGATAATTACATAATTAGGACATGACATAATGCAGCCGAATACAATACACCCCAACATTAATCAACAAACCACAACATAACTGTACACCATTCCACAACAAACATAAGCACTTCATTTCACAAAGTATAATTTCACATAAAAAATTCTAGCCGTGTTATTAACTATTCAAATAAATTATTTTGTATCAACCAGAAGCATTTTGGCATCTTGATAGAACGCCTGCAGTACATTACATCATTTAACATTACATGCCAGAGGTGTGTCACTCACTCTTGCTGAGTCTTGAGAAGCTCCAGTGCCATCCTGAGCTCCCTGACGTCGGCCTGCAGACCCTCCAGAGAGGGCTCTCCGGGCGGGGTCCTCGCCTCGGGATCTGGCCTGGGTGCCGATGCTTTACTGTCTGACGCCTGTAGGATTTAAGGGAACATCTTCAATTCAATGTTTTCTAAATTGTTTTAAGGGGATTTTTCCCCACAGAAGCAAAAATCCTCTGATAATGCCGGAAGTGGCAAAGCTTTTGTGTCTGCTTGACCCGTTCTGTGTGGTTATCAGCGTAATCGAGCACAAGATTGTGTAAAAACGGTTTGGCAACACAGACTCTTCCCGCTCTACCACTATCCCTGGTTGGATGCCAATGGCCCCCGTTTCTCGAGGGTCAATACTGAATCCCTTCTAAAATCTCAAATTTAATACATTGAATCAAATGAAAACACATCAAACCTTTGACATGCTTTGCGACTTTCTCAGAGGCGACACTCTGGATGGAGACAATAGCTCTGGTTCTTCAGAAGTATCCTGTAAAGAAGAATTAGACTTGTTCTTACTGACCCAGTCTAACGTCTTACCGAAGAACCTCAGCCAATTTCAGTCCTAATCAAACCGTTTGTCAAACTAAAACACAAAGGCTACTAGCCTCCCCTCTAACGCCCTATCAAGGAAGCAAATGTGAACGGAAGAGACCCGAGTCCTACAAAAACCTGGAGCCATACCTCATTGATCTACCTCATAAAAGGTGACGTCGAGTTTATCAGCAGTGCTGTAGCATCAGCTTGTGACACGCATTTAGCCACTTGTTTTTCTATATCATTGTCGGTTACACCACAATAATCTGTTCTTATAGCACTAATGTTTTCGGAGTTGGTGTGTGTCTATATATATAAATATATATATATATATATATATACGTATACACACCACACACACACACACACACACACACACACACACACACACACACACACACACACACACACACCATAGATATGTACTATTTGTACTAAATATATATACTATATCATCTATAGTTTGTAGTACAAGTGTGCTAGGTTCAAGTATGAATGTGTTTTAGTATTAGTATTGGTGTGTATAAGTACTAGTTCAGTCTGCATTAGTACCAACATTTGTTTAAATAGGTAATAGTATTTAGTCCGAACACCAGCAGTAGTAACAGTTGAATGAGTTGTGGTACTAGTGGTGCGGTACCTGTCCGGGTGAGAGCAGACCGGAGGGGGGTCTGCGGCCAGGGGGTTTGGCCCGACCCGCCGTGGGGTGGCTTAGCTTCTCGGGGGCTGCCTCGACGCCATCAAACTGGTCTGCAGTTTGCAGATCACCGTTGCTCTTACTGCGGAAGAAAATACACGTTGCACACCGTCACATATCACACGTCGTCCCAATTCATGCTGTGTGTGTGCGCGCGCGCGTGCGTGCGTGCGTGTGTGTGTGTGCGTTTCCAACGGGTGACGCAGAGTCTCCCACCGCTCAGCGGGAACCTTTCAAAAGGTTCCTGTGGCAACGCCTGGCTCCGCGAGAGGCCGTCAGACCATAATAACCTTGGCTACAGATTGTCACACACACACACACAGTGGACCCACACACTGGACACACACACAGCATCTATGACGGTTTCGAAGGTCTTCCGAAGCTAGAAGAGACAATTGCGTCCAACAAAAGCTAAACTAAAACATCCTACCTGAGCAACAACAGAGGGAGCTAAATAGCTTAATCTAGGAGGACAGAAGGTGCCATGCTAGACTTTGGAGTTTAGTTTAGCCCAAACTATGCAGTAACCATAACGAAGCAATCTTTTCGTTGAACTATGAATGGCAGGCGGATATGTGGTGGCGTGTGTGTTTAGTTGAAGTGCGACGTTTGGGCGTGTAGCTCAGGCCTGTGGTGGCTCAGTTGTGAGTTGGCTCAGTTGTGTAGCTCAGGTGTGTTGTAACTCAGTTGTGGAGCTCAGGTGTGTTGTGCTGTAGCTAAGGTGCCTAGCTCAGTTGTGTGGTAGATGTTTTGTCTCTCAGGTGTGCGGTAGCCCACCTCTGTGACGCCTTGCCAGGTTTGTCCTTCACAGGGGGAGGGCTGGGCCTGACAAGAGACGGCAGCTTCAGCTTGACGGGGGGGTTACTGCGGAGGTCCGGCTTCTCATCTGTAATACACACCACTCCTTCATGTAACAGGGAAATATGCAGCACGGTGCCATTGAGATGTGTAAAGAAAATACAATTATTTTGATAATCTGCTGTGTTCTTTACCTTTGGTCTTGGTAGGAACAGCTCTGTCCATCGCTGGCGTTGGACAAGCTGTGATTCACAGAGAAATTAAAAAAACAAAACATAACTTAACATAACATAACATCCCTCAACTTGTTTCCGCCAAAGCCCCCTGAACACAGTGAAATCCCCAGCCCATGCCACACTCTCTGCACCCTGCTGCAATATCAGACTTCCTGTGAGGTTGCTTAAGTGTGTCAGCACCTCAAAGAGCAAGCTTGGAAGAGCTGTGGAAGCGACTCTGTTTGTTGATAAAACATGAACTCATTTAACATGCAGGATTCAAGCTGACAACATGCAAACCCGCAACAATCCCATTCACGAGCTCTCTAAGTGTCCCAACTGGGAACTAATGGTGGTTTGGAGATGATGAGTAGAAGAAGCTTCTTATTTCAAATACTCCTCAGGTTAAGACAAAGCTACTAACATCCCCCTCATCACTGCACCACGTGTGACCACATCCTTCACCAACAAAGGAATCTTCAAAAATATAACATAAAGCATACTTCTAACTGCTATATTGATTGGATGAATACATAATGACGTGAGAATATGTAGTACAAAATATACTCATATATATATATATATATATATATACACACACATTATAATATAAATTATTATAATTGATAAATGTGGTTTCAGTTGTTAAGATTAATACCTCAGTAAAGCATTATTACAGTATTATTATTATTATCATTATGCGGTACTTCAATAGATTCTGATGTATACCATTTACAGCAAAACAGGAAGTAGTCCTTCCAGACAAAGTGAGGGAGTGAGGGAGTGAGTGAGTAAGGGATGATCAATTGGTGAAGACACCCCAGTGTTCTTCCACTCACAACTGAAGCTGCTCTAACTACCGTCCATGAGTCCAGAGACTATCTCCAACCCTTAACCAGACTAAACCCGCCGATAACCTAGCCACGGCCATCCTGATGGGACGGTTGTCTGGATCTTACCTGGCGGCGTGGTGGCTTCTTTACGCGCGGGTGGGTCGCTCACGGCGTCCGACTACGCAGAGAAGAGAGAGACAAACACGCACACGTTCACAGATGCAGTTACACTACTCCACCGCACAACCAAAACACACCTCGTCTCTCTTCACACACCGAGTACCACTGAGGGAAGATCCCGTCACCGATAGACACTTATGAGTCACGCCAACCAACGACGTCAAGAAACAGAAAATACTTGAGGACGGAAACAGGAAGGGCCCCGATGCCAGCCCAGCTGCAGAACACGAGGTCTCGACAACGTACACCTCATAACTGCACCAGCAACCGTGCAGTAAAAGCTCCAGCAGAAAGACAAGTGACCTCACTGCTGTGAGCAGACAAGAGAGCTAGCTAAGATCAAAAAAAGCTAGCTTCTCTTCTCTCTGGAGAGCAGCAAGAAAAACGTTGTGACTTCAACTCACTTGTGCGTCTTGCGGTGGTATCGCCATGACAAAGTTGTCAGGGAAGAATCCCTGGCGTCCGTCCAGCTTTCCCTCCCACCAGCCTTCATCCTCCGTTTCCTTTAGGAGATTGAAACGTCTGATTAGTGTCTCCAGTGCCCGCCGGGACGCGTGATTGCCCTTCTTAAAGAGGTAGCGGAGCGGTCGACGTAAACACTGCACTTGCTTCGACCTGTGGTCGGTGATCTTTGTGAGATGTTCAAAATGGCCGCTACGGCGGCCATTAGAAGGAGTCACAGTCATAGTCAAGTACAAGAAGGAGTCACAGTCATAGTCACGTCATTTTGGCAGGCCGTGTTCTAGTGTTCTGACTTGAGCGGAGGCATTCGCGGGGAGGGTACAACAGGTTTGGCGGGCTACGCAACATACTTCTCAGATGGGAGACTTTGAAAGAGAAACAAATACAGTGTGCTTGTGAATACCCCTATGTACTGGAGAATGCAGTACGTAGACGTCAACAAGGTAGGGAGGCCAAGGTAGGGGCCATCTTGCTCATGGTTATCTAGAGGGAGGCTGAGGACATCGGGGATCGAAAACGCGTATCTTAGGGCTGTGAGACCGACACAGACCTTGTTTACGATGGAGACGATGTTTCCTTTCTTGAGCTCCAGTTCGTCTTCGGTCTTGGGGGCGTAGTCAAACATGACGAGAGCCCTTTCTGCGTCTGAACAAAGAGAACACCGACTGTTTTGAATCAGGGCGTATAATAATAGTAGTAATTAAGAGTATTATAAATTTATGGGAAACAAATTCCTCTACCGGCTGTTAATAAGCATGTATATGTTACACTGCAATATAAATGGACGATTATGAGAACGATTAAAAAGGACCGATGATCATGCATTTCTTAATTTAATTTCCTTATTGCCTACGGCAGGGGTCAGCAACCTTTTGAACATGCAGTGCCAGTTTGACATTTTCCGTTAATGAGTGTGCCTTAAAGGGACTCTCACCTTTGTTGCATTTGAGAATTACAGCACATTCAAATCATCCCGCCTTCCTCCAATGCCCCACCCCCTAAGCGTTATTTTTTAGAGTACAAAACTAAGCGTTATTTTTTAGAGTACTGTAACGACCTCGCCGGTGACATAATGATGTCGAGTCATTAGTAGTTGAAGGTAGTTTTAATGAACCAAAACCAGGTCACTGAAACCCGTAACATTGTAACCAACGGCAGAAAACCGACACAAAACAAACCCCGGTTACCCCGGCAACCCCCAACACGGTCTCACACGCGTGCAGGCCCCCACCCTCCTGTTCTTCCAAGGCCCTCCCCCAGCTGACCTAATGATTCGCCCCCACGCTGATTGACAAGAAGAACATTACAATACATGCACATAGAACAACTGGCATAGCGGACAACGAAATATAATGTAACACATAACACACAAACTATTTAACTGTCCCAGGGTCGCTACAGTACAAAAGTTCTAGACTCCCATGGGTTATGTTTAGACTCCCAGGGGTCATAATATCTACCAGGGGTCTAGTAAACAAGAAATTTAGCAGGTGGCTCACTGTAATTTTATGGGCTTCGTGTGATACCGTTTTGAGGCCCCATGTTGAAGGACAGTGGTCCCACTGAGTATAAGAAAGGTGTATAAGCATTACAAACAGAGTAGCGGGACAACGTAGCGTCTGAGGCCGAAATGGGTCCCCTAATCGGACTGAATGGTGCGGTTGGGTGCCAACGGTCTGGAGGTCTTCCTGTAGCTCCAGAGTAGCGGGACAACGTCGCGTCTGAGTCCGAAATGGGTCGCGTAATCGGACTGAGTGGTGCGGTTGGGTGCCAACGGTCTGGAGGTCTTCCTGTAGCTCCAGAGTAGCGGGACAACGTCGCGTCTGAGTCCGAAATGGGTCCCGTAATCGGACTGAGTGGTGCGGTTGGGTGCCAACGGTCTGGAGGTCTTCCTGTAGCTCCAGAGTAGCGGGACAACGTCGCGTCTGAGTCCGAAATGGGTCCCGTAATCGGACTGAGTGGTGCGGTTGGGTGCCAACGGTCTGGAGGTCTTCCCGGAGCTCCAGAGTAGCGGGACAACTTCGCGTCTGAGTCCGAAACGGGTCCCCTAATCGGACTAAGTGGTGCGGTTGGTTGCCAACGGTCTGGAGGTCCTGAGAATCATCCAGGGGAGCGGGACCACTTGGCTTCTGAGGCCGAATCGGGTCCCCTTGTCGGACTGAATGGTGCAGTTGGTGGCCAACAGTCTGGAGGTCTTCCTGAGGCTCCAGAGGAGGGTAACTCTGTGAGTCTGAGTCCGAGATGAGTCCCCTAATCGGACTGAATGGTGCAGTTTCAGTACGCCGTGGACCACTTTGGTCTGCCATCGTCAGTCGCTACGGTAGCTACTCGCTACTGTCTGCCGTGGAATCAAAACAAACCCTCTAGTTGAGGACGCGCCTTGATGACGCGGGCCCGAATGCGCCACAAGAAGCAGACGGAAAACCTTATATATCCATGCAGCAAACAGACAGGTCTGTCGGCCAATAAGGTCATTCGGTCCGAAGAATTTTATTGGTTGAAGTTTTCACTAAATATTATGAGAGTAAAATAATTGTTTGTTTTTACTCCTGGTGGGTCTGTCTTGCATATTAGAGTGTTATTACCTTATTAATACCAATTTAACCTTATCCAAAAAAAGTGTAAAAATGCAACAAAGGTAAGAGTCCCTTTAAGCAACACTCTATTAAAAATTAAGCTGAATTATGACACAACATAGGTTTGAGAACTATTAATTGATCCCATTTCAGAACTCTGCTTTCTGTAACTAATATAAACATATTTGCACCAGGAGGAAATGCCCAAAACAGAATAAAGGGCAAAAAAAAAATTGGTAGTAATAATTTTTTTTTTTCAAGTGTGCCAATGATTATGCTGCCCTGTGCCAGTGATGCCACGCGTGCCTAGGGTTGCCGACCCCTGGCCTACTGTTACTCGTAGGCAGAGTATAGTAAATGTCCCGGATTTCCTGTCAAAGATCAACAGAGCTCCTTCATATCTCATCTTAGCTCAATTAGCATAAACTCTGATAAGCTTAATGCTCAGGCTGTGTCTTCCTTCATGAATGACTAACGTCATTTCAGGTGAGGTGACAGGGCATTAGTTGACCTGCAATGTGTTGCTGTTCCAAGGTGTGGTCGGATCCTACGCTTTATCAGAGAGACGGTCGTATAGTGGAGGTAATTTGTGTGTGTGTGTGTGTGTGTGTGTGTGTGTGTGTGTGTGTGTGTGTGTGTGTGTGTGTGTGTGTGTGTGTGTGTGTGTGTGTGTTTTGGTTTAAGTTTAATGTTCCATCTTCAAGGCAATCAGAAGGAGCTCTGCTGATTAATGCGGCAAACATTGCCAAGAAGCATTAGATGTTTAGAACTTTTTCATGTAGAAGAAGGTTCAATTTAGGAGTTATAATAGTCTACAATACCCAAACTGTGATTTAGCTATGTTATAGATCATCCATAAAAGTTTGACAATGAAAAATTTGATTTGCTAGAATAAAAATGGCAATATTTGCTCATCCGATTTTTTCCTTGATTGACGACTGGGTGTGGCAGTTTTATGTCGTCAGCAGTTTGATATCCTGATATCTACCAGGTAAAATAAAGTCTAACTGCAGTGCAGCAAAGTGCGTTAGTGGTTTTATTCAGCCTTTTATATTGTCCCTGGCACTTCATTGTAACACTCACAACAACCGCACAACAAAGAGCTTCTGAATGTTCCAGAATAACCAGCGAGGAGACATAACACACTTTGTACATTCAGTTTAGACATTGTTTCTCAAAGGTGACGCTCATAACATTAATTATGGGTCTTCTCCTCTATAGACCAGCCAGGGAAGAAGCCTTTAATATTTGAGTCTACTACCATTGCCCCGGTGAAAGAGCAGACCCATCATTAGTGTTATGAGTGAAACCTCTGTTTAACCAACGACGATGCCCTGTGAAAGAGCTATATTAAGGCAGCTGGAGTCAGACAACAAAAGCTAATGTTTGTAGGGCACTCCGGTTAATTATGTGAACTCACGCGAGTCATGCCCTGTTGTTAAATCTGGTTTACACAAAAAGGTCTGTGTTTTAACATTCTGAAACAAATTAAAATATTCTATGTTTAATTAAAACTTACCAGCCTTTGGTTTTCTCCTCACACTCGCTTTCTGCGGCAGTTTGCTCTGCAGGTAGATTAAACCCATTTTATGTAAATTGTTTGGCGGGCCTTATTGCTGATGGTTTGCATACCGACTTAGTGCTTGTAGGTTAAATGTATGATCAGCGTACCTCTTTAGTGAACACTGCGTCGGTGAGCTTGGGTCTCGTCTTGCCCTCGTTGTTCTTGGCCTCTGTTAAATAATGGCGGAATGAAATTAAAAACATGATAAAACCTCATCCATCCGTGCTAAATCTAATGAGTCTCCACTCTGGTTTCCATCAGGGTTTGTTGTAAATTACTCCAACAGATCCCAGTAAGGACTCTCACCTTTAGGACCAGCGAAGATCTCTTTGGCGAAGTTGGACGGAAATGCTCCGACTTTTCCATCTTTCATTCCCAGCCACCAACCGTCCTCTATCTATCAGTAGGATAGGAGAGGGGGGAGAAGGAGACGTCAGGGGGTAAGAGTGATGAGAGGGACACAAGAGGAAGGAAGTTCACACACCAGCGTGCTTAAACAGCTGAAATGGCAAGGGGTGGGGGAAGAAGAAATCTATTCACTTAAGAATTCTTATCGCTTAGGATGTTGAATGGATTCCCAACTCCCAGAAATCATTCTTAGGTTTGCCTTTGTTTGCATTATTGCTATCAGTTTATCTAAAAATAATAATAATAAAAAAATGGCATTAGACGCTGTACTCTTCTTTATGCCATTATTTGGCGCGGCGCTTTCTTAGCACCAAGTGGACTGGAGTAGACCCAGAAATCAGCACTGGAGAATCGCTTTTGAATCGGGCGCTACTGAAAGATTCCAACCCCTAGTAATGACGACACACAGCTCAACAGCATAATGCCTTCTCTGTACTATGACCAAGACATGAGTAACAAGCCAGAGGTACTTCAGGTAATTTAATCAGCAAGATCCTCCAGGGAGGTAAGCTGTTGCCAAAAGCTGATTTGAAAAGCAAACTTTCCAAACCAGCCAAAGAAACCGGTTAAGTCAGTCTGTCAAGAGCACGATTTAAATGAGGATCTTATGTCTTATAATGTTGTGCAGGCATCAAATCTACAACTACTATAGTCAATGAAAACGGTCTTACTACCTAGCACTAACTACTGTATGTTAATATCTAACTTCATACCTATACTACAGCTACAATTAAAACTACTAAGATAGTTAAAAAATAAAAACACTGTTTACGTATACATAGAGTATACCTATACCACACTATTTATATTTTATATATATTTATTCTACTTCATTTAAGAATGCTCGATTCTGATTGGCTGGGAGGGGTGCATTAATCCGGCATATTGCCCGCTGACTTGTCGGTTCTACTTGCTGCTGACTGAGCACAGTAGATCAATACGCCGCTTGTATCGTTTTCTATCACATACATTTCAAACATGAGGTCCGTTGTAAAAATAAACCAAGGAGTGCATGTTTGATCGATCGTCATTAAAGCTGACTTGATACGAATGTAACAACTACGTTGTTAAACTAGTGATCAGTTGCAACCTTGTGTGGTTGCTATAGAAACGCGTTACCTACAGTTGAGCTAACGTTATTCACCGTAGTTCTAAAGGGAACTACTTTTCGAGGGAGATGAACTTAAACAGAGCATACATTTAATAAGCATGCAATACGAATAAGAAAAAGGCTAATTATTAAAGTATATGAATTGTTTTATTATGTTGGCCGGCGCGAAGTAGAATAAACGGAATAATCACCTCAAGGCAGGGCAATAAACAGTTTGATATGCCCGGCTCGCGGAAGGTTACCGCCCTCGACGTCCACGAGCCGGGCATATCAAACTGTTTATTGCCCGGCCTCTCGGTGATTATTCCTTACATATATGTTACCTTATTTTATAAATTCTCTTTGTTGTTAACTGATACCAGACAGTTCCACAGTTAAGGATGGCCATAATTCAAGCATTTCATGTACTTTAAGAACTATACTCGCGGTTCTCCAACATGACATAAACACAACATAGGCTCCGCCCTCAACACGGCCTACACGTCACCTCTCTGAGGATGACGACCGTCTCCCCGACGTTCAGCTGCAGCTCGTCCTCGTTCAGCGGCGTGTAGGAGAACGACACCTCACACTTCCTCTGCTGCTTCATCATCTTGGCTGGGAACACACAAGGCATGGACACGTTAACACACACACACACACACACACACACACACACACGTATCAACTGGTTAAAACACACACACACACACACACACACTCACACCCAAACACACACACACACGCATCGATTGGTTAAAACACACACACAAACACACACTCACACCCAAACACACACACACACGCATCGACTTGTTAAAACACACACACACACACACACACACACACACACACACACACACACACACGTATCAACTGGTTAAAACACACACACACACACACACTCACACCCAAACACACACACACACGCATCGATTGGTTAAAACACACACACAAACACACACTCACACCCAAACACACACACACACGCATCGACTTGTTAAAACACACACACACACACACACACACACACACACACACGTGCGCGCGTGACAGGGGGCTCAGGAGGCCTGCCGCCGAGGGATAAGGCAGAGGCGGCAGAAGCGCCCCGTGTCTTGGGGAGCACTGGAGGCCTCAAAGGGACCGTGTTTGTTGATATTTCCTACAGGTTGTAATTACAACCGGTGTGGCTGGGGTCCAATGTGAGGCTCAGCTTCTGGATCACAGAGTCCAGAGCTCCGGGGCAGGGTGAACGGCTGTACTTGTGTAGGTGTAGAGCAGATACAAGATACAGAAAATATCTGCTTTACTGTTTGGTGCTACGTGAGCTTAGGGCTGCGCCAAGGGAGAATCCCTTGTGTCATCTTCTGTTTGGACGGGATCAGATTTAATCTGTTGGGCCACAGAATCACAGGAGACTCTGAACACATCCTCTACACCAGGCCTATTCAACTAGCGGCCCGTGGGCCAAATGCGGCCCCTCTTAATTTTTTTCTGGCCCGCAAGAGGTTGCATGCAAAAAATTAATAAATAAAGGAGGAACATAGTTGCATGCAAATCAGGTTTCTGTGTGTAGCCGGTGATACTAGCCAGTATCAATACCCCACAATCAGTAACTGGCATCGATTATTCTGACAATGTTTGGCTCAACCGATACGTGTGAGTCTAGCTTTCCTCATATGAATGCCATCAGAACAAGGGCACGTTAATCAATGACCTATGAGAAGCTGCACGAGTGTCTCAGGATGAGCCAAACTAGGCAAACAAGGCAGTGCAATCTTCCTCACTGACTCACTGGCTCAAAATGTCTCATATGTACAGTAGTTCTGTTTTGTGATGATTCAAACAACATTGTTTAATTCTAAATACGTGTCCAAAATATGTGAGAACAAAATCTTTAATAATGATACCATTAAAAGTGAAGAAGGAAGGAATGTGTCTGACAAGTTTATTCCATGTAGTATTACTATATATATTAAGTTAACACTACTTTAAGTACGATTTATTTGTAGCGATTCATTCACGTAGTTTTACTCTGTGTGGCCCATGAACCCCCAGTGGTTTTCCTTTTCGGCCCACTTGATAAGGAGGTTGAATAGCCCTGCTCTACACCTTTCTAATCTCCTCATCTACAGCCAACACACCTGGTATACAAGAGTAGAGGTTTTAGAGTAGAGCACAGAAGGGGAGATGTTTCAGAGTAGACGATAGAAGAGAAGACAGATTCTGGATGAGAGGAGGAACTTACATTTCCTCAGAGTTGGCTCCCGTTTGTGGTCTCCGATCAGGTAGACGGGGACTTCCTGTGAACGCAGCATCACAGACACCACAACAGCGGGATCAAGGTGAATCAAAAACGCAAACGTGTTCAAGGTGGATGAAAGCCATCAGAACCAGTGCTAGCTCGTAACATGCGCCCACGCGCACACGCCGACAGGTTACCTTGGCGAAGTTAGCGGGGAAGATGCCCCTGCGGCCATGAATCTCCCCCTCCAGCCAGCCCTCCTCCGAGGCCTTCGTCACCTTCTTCACCAGGTCTCCTGTCCGCACTGTCATCTCATCGCCCAGCGTGCCCTCGAAGTCTATCAGCACCAGAACCTCTGCAACGCCATAGCAACCACATCACCATGGGACAATCGTTCCAGCAGACACCTTTAGTTCTCCTGGTAACCATTTCCTCTGAAGGTTTCTTCCTTCCGTTTTTGACACTTTAGGCCTCTAATAATAAGGGTCTGTGAAGCCCTTTGTGACTTAATTGGGAGTACATTATTCTACCGAAAGGCTTGAGTGCACCGAAACGCAGAACTGCTTCAGCCGAGCTGTTAATAACACAAGCTGCTTCCTATCGCAGGAAGCAGGCCAGCTGCGTGTTTTGACAAGATATGCTCTGGTATTTGGAAGTATCCTCGGAAGGCGTTTCTGGCTAGGAAGTCCATGATGAAGAAAACTAAGAAAACATTCGTATTCTCTTTAACATCATGTTCATTTCAGCACTTAACAAGGTGCTTTTCTTAATAGAGTACTAAGTCCCAGCAGGCTGTCATTTATTAAACTTTTACGAGGCTAGCATAAGTGCATAAGATTTACAAACACCAAGCGACCTTCAATAACTTAAGTCATTTAAAAGGGTTTATCTGTGAAGACATTGAGTCACTCGAAACAAGTCAGAGAAGGGTTAACTATGGTGTGGTTGGTGCCGGGAGCAACGCCACCTGGAAGAGACGGTAAACACCTACAAAAACGGAGCGCACCTGCCGGGGGAAAGGTAAGGGACTCACCCATGCTGTCTCCTGGATCTTCAAACTCCTTCAGAAGGTGAGCAGGTACAACACCTTCTGCCGCTCGTCTATGTACTAGTGCAAAAGGAGAAGTGAGAAAGGTAGCGGTTGTGTTGTGTTGTTGCTAAAGACGGACTCTAGACTCAAGAAACGACTTGTCGCCAACTTTAAGATTGGGCAACTTTTTCTTGCGGTCATGTGGATGAGGGGAGGAGGAGGCGAGTATTCATACAGGGAGGGATCAAGTAAAGAAAAGAGAAGCGGTGGAGGAGGATAAGAATAGAAGGTAAACAGGTGAGACCTGTTCATAACCGCAGGGAGTTGTGCTCAGCATTTGACCGTGACTGAGCGGTCACGGCGGTTGACCAATGAACGTGAGAGGAATATAATAATAATAATAATAATAATAATAATAATAATAATAATAATAATTATTATTATTATACATTTAACCTATAGGCCTATAGCGCTTTTCTAAATACTCAGAGTAATAATAAGAATGTCCACGACAGAAAATAAAGTCAGCAAATGTCAAATTTATTACAGTATCTTTTCAAATGTACAATCTCTAGGAAATCTTTCAGTGATGAAAACTATTAAAAAAAAGAGCCATTTCACTTTAGCAGGTGATTTTAAGAGAAAATATTCGCAATTCAGAATCGACACACCCAGACTGTACAATTAACACACAAACACACATACATCAAGGCACACCAGGTATATAGTGCATCATATGGATTACTATTTACAGACAAAAACGTTCCCATAAAAGGACACACATATATCAACTTTTAAAATGACAAGCCTTTCCTACTTCCCAACAAATACATATCACATATTTAATCTTCTTTAGTAGCCGACAAGAGGCTGTCGTTTCATATTAACATCTAGACTGTTGTTAGAATGTTTCGTCAACAGAAAAAAACTAAATGAACAGTCAATTAAAAGGCTAGTTCACGTCATAAGTAGTTGTTTCCTAGCGCGTTGTTGTTTGGTCCCGTGGTGAGAAGGGGCGGAGCCTAATACATCACTGATGTATTGTAATATTTCATTCTTTGCTGCTTGCTTCGAAGATAGTTCTGGCAGTAAACACATATTTTAACCGCTATTGTGACGTTGTAAACTGGAACACCTGTAATCTCCCTGCATAGCCTACCTAGTGGGATACACCTCAAAATGAATCTGAATTTATTAATGATTGGTTACCTAGCACTAAGATGTACATTCATTCAAAAGTCTTTAAAAATATTTATAATTTCATATCAAGCGCCTTTAGAAAATCAACAGCAGGTTGTCTGGTTACCTGGAGGATCTAGTACAGGTGAGATGCAGCGTTCTATTCATAATCATTTAAAATATAAAAACACAGACACCAATACCAACACAAACCCACCACCACAAGACGGTCAGGTTTTCCGCCGTCTGAGTTACCTCCCTACCAACAACATGAAGGTGATGTACTGCTAGCAGTACTTACTACAGAACAAAGTCAATCCCTGACGTTACGCCCCGAAATAAACTAACATCTCAAAATGATTTTCCTCTATTGAAGTGTTGCGATTTTGAGAAGGTGTTAAACGGCCTACTCGCCTCAGTGTACTTCAAACAAAGCCGAAATTGGCATGTTTGCATTGACCGTCAAACTGCAGATGAACACGGCCATTGTAGCGGTACAATATAGTCACTTTGATGTGCTTGCTGTACGTTTTAATGCCTGGAGTCGCATCGAGACAAGACTTGGCAATGGACGCCCAATGCGGAGCTTCGAGTTTGCCATTTAGCCTGCGTGACGCTAGTTTCAACTCTGTTTAAAGTACAGGGGACATTAAGGCTTTGTGCTTGCGTGGCAACGTTAAGCGTCGCTTCAGCGTCGGGGGTTAAGTGTTGTCGGCGTGCTCGCGTCCGGCCTCGGCGTCCTCGTCGACCTTTGGCTTCCCGTTGAGCTGGAAGTGGTTGTTGCCGCCCTGCACCGCTCTGCGGATGATGAAGCGAGGTCGCCCGTGGGCGAAGACGCCGACACCGCCGCCGCCGCGTCCCCGGGCGTCTGACGAACATCTCTCTCTCTCTCTCTCGCCCTCTCGGTCGTCGTGCTGCGAGACGAAGGGGGGACAGGGCCGGCGTCAGCACAGGAACTGTTGTATAGCTCTTTGTTTGATATGCTGTACTGCAGTACTATACAGTACTATTTTACTTTATATATAAAGTAAAACAGTGGTACAATTCTGTACCACGCCGTGACACAGTGTAATATACTGTACTGCGCTGTAGAACTCGACAGCGAAATGTTTGCTATGCTGCACTATAGTACCACTAGTGTTGTGTAATGTCTGTTATTATTGCGCGACTATTGTGGTTCTATTGTGGTTCTTTCCTCCTACCAAGAAGTATTTCTTGCTCTTAGGAGTGAACTCGGGATCCCAGTCCTCATTATGAGTTGCCGTGGCTGAGGGCTGGCTATGGACGCCGTTTCCATGGTGATTGCCCCCGTTCCAGCCCCGCCCCCGAACAGTGAACTGCTGCATTAAAAGAGGAGAAGAAGAAAGGCAGACATCTTGAGAGGATCAACTGAATAGAAATCTGAATAGGATCCGTCTAAAGCAGTAGGCGAACTGAAAATTCTCCTTTCAAAAACAAATGGTTTAAAGAAAACATATTAATCAACTTACAAATCCTCCTTGTTGTTCCTCTCCCTCAGGGGGTTGAGAGATGTCTCTCTGGGCCAGGTGGGGCTTGCTGAAGTCCTGGTCAGCAGACCGGCTCTGGGAGGAAGAATGGGCCTTGTGCTTGGATACGGTCGAGGAGGATGAGGAAGAAGAGGAGGAACTGGAGCGAGAACGTTTCTTCTTCCTTTTCCTTGAAGGAGTGCAGACAGAGAAGCTCTTTAACAGGCAGGAGGACCAAGGGGAGGGGTGACAGTTTAAACACCATGTTTCAAAGTGTTGAAATCGCTGGAACATACTTGGATTTCTTGTGACGTTTGGACGATTTTTCCGAACTTTTCCCTTTGCTAGGAAGGGGTGCATCCCCTATGCCCTTCTCCTTGTCCTGATCACAATCCTGCTCTCCGACGGAGATCTTTTTACGGCGCTCGATGTCCAAGCGAAGGTCGGACGGGTCACCTTTCATCGCTTTCTCTCCCCCGTCCTGAGCAAAACGAGACAGAAGAACGCGCTGTGGACTTCCAGTCTGCATAGAGGTGCACTCCAAGATACGTTTAGGGATTTGAGGGGGATGTTTGGAGACGTTTAGGAGGTGGTTAAGACTCGGAGTGTGAAGCTGGAAGAATCTCCCCAGGTCGCTAGACAACAAGCATGGACAGAGATGCTCGTTTGAGTTAGTTGGTTTTAACGTCGGCTTTGGTCAGTCTTTGGTTACCATGCACAATGATATCGGAAAGACAGTTAAATGGGAGAAGAGCCACGATTCATTTGGGGCTGCGGTTGATAAATTCTGTTCCTTATCTGGAGAAGAATAATACTTACTATGAACCTTCAGAGTCCTTCGAACAGCGTGGGCACGGGAGCAACTCTCGCTTCCATTATTGATCTCAAATTATGTGATTGATTAGCCTTGTAGCGCCCAGGTAGCCACTTTTTAAAGAACGTATGTGGAGGGGGTGCACAACTCACAACATACTCAATGAGTTTGACTCCCTTAGACTCTGTGCCATTGATGGCGGTCAAGTCAGCGGTCTACAGACGTCTGGCTGGCTCAGCCCATCGTTCTGGGTGCTCTGTTTTCTCCCCATTTTATGCATCATATTGCAAAATATTTGGTCACCTTGTAACTGCCCTCCTCCGAGCTTTTCATGGCCTCAAAGAGATGAGAGTGTTTCTTAAAGGCACTCGGGGAAACATCTATTCTCCTGAATGGGGGGAAAGGAAAAGTTGATTATTAACGCAGTCAGTTCGATCAGAAGACGCAATCTTAGATAGAAAACGAACAAAGAAATGATTGAATGAACAAATGCATAGCTGAATCACCTGACCTCCACCAACCACACCCCATCGACACACAAAGCCAAGTAGCTCTTTTTTTTTTTATCAGGCGAGCGGGCAACACCGCCGCCTGACCTTTGACCTGGTAACCAGCCGAGGTGAGGTCACACCTCTCAGAGAGGTCGTAGGTCAAGCTACCTGTGTATTTCCGGACTCTTCCTCCTCCTCTCCCCTTGCTGGGCGGCGTTTCGCTGGTACGTCGCAAAGCGCTCGCTAAGACTTCCTCCTGATGACGGGAAGTACTGGGCTGCACAGAAGGTCAGGGGTCAGTTTAGCATTAGCCACTTAGCTTCACAGGGTACTACTGGAGATTTACAGCGATGGGTATACATAGTGATGCAGGTGGGGGGAAACAGTGTAGCATCATTTTGAAGCAGAGGCCCTTGAGAGAGTCAAGCTCTTGAGAGAAGCTAATATCAAGGCCTTGAGCCTCTCTCAAGGCCTTGAATGACGAGTGCTTAATTTCTTTCTCAAGGCCTGTATCTGGATGGGTCATACAGATACAGGCCTTGAGGAAAAAAATGGTCACGTTGCATGCACAGAAGTGATCAGCTAGTGAGAAGAAAAGAGAGGGAAGAGGAGAGATCATAAAGAAAGCGTAGGGGGGAGAGAGAGAGAGAGGGCGGGGCGAGGAGAGAGACGATTAGTGACGACCGGCAGAGCGAGTGAGAAGAGAGTGAAAACCGAGAGAGAAGCGAGAGCGCGGGGGGGAGTCAGCGCTCACCGTTGACGTGGTGTACGATGGTGAGGATGTGTTGGGTGAAGAGCTCCGAGGGGCTTCTCTGGACCTTGCTGGTGTCCACGTGTTGGAAGATGGAGCGAAACTCCTGCTCCTTCCTGCACGACTGGACCAGGTCCTGGGATAGCTGACGCTCCCCCGCCAACACATCCGACGAGCTGGGAGTAGATCTAATCATAGCAGTGCAAGGACAGCTCAAACACCTGGATCGCGGTCAAAACCACCTTAGGAGGCGGTGTATGCTGCGATTTGTCAATCTAGATCATTGGTTCTCAAAATGCGGCCCGCGGGCCAATGGCGGCTCGCGGAATCATTCCTGGCGGCCCGCAATGACATACATACATACATCTTTTTTATTTTATTTATTATATCTATATTAATTTAAACAAAAATAAATGAATACAAAGAGAAAAGTTGACTCTCTCTAGCTTTCAATTAAATCCTTTTACATTTGTTAGTTTTAATCCGACTGAACATTACTTTGAAAGGCTGAACCTCAGTTTCGTGATTTAGACCTCACTTGACCTCACTCCCGGTCCCGCCAAATTTTTTTTTTCCTTTGGCGGCCCTCAGTCCAATTTTGGGTTCCTAAATTGGCCCTCAGTTGTCAAAACTTTGAGAACCCCTGATCTAGATGGACTAGCGAGAGGTTTTGGTCGAGACAGAACCGCTCACAGCGAGTCACACGCTAGGCTCACACATCATGGAAGGGGGTGTTCTTGATGCTCACCTGGTCATCCGATCCCTCAGGAAGTCCATCACAACGCTACACTTGGCCTCCCTGGAGCCAGAGGGGGAAGCCGCCGCCCCTTCCCCTCTGAGCATCTCCCGGGGGGCGGCGCTCTTGGCGGCGGGGGGGGAGGGGTCATGCGTCTCCGCCCTCGTGAACCTCCCGGGGTCTTTCTCCGGAGAGGAGAACCCCCCCGCGGGTCTGGCCCCCGCGGCGGCGCCTGGGTCCTGGCCGCGGTACACCTGTATGAGGTCGGGGTGGTTCGGGGCCACAAACGGCCGGCGCCCGGCGCTCTCCCACTGACTGAGGCGCTCGGCGAACACGGCGAGCGCCGAGGTCTTCACCTTCGTCTTAGAGGGCTCCTCCCCTTTCTGGGGCTTGGCACGAGGCCCGCCCTCCTCCTCCTCCTCCTCCGCCTCCACCTCCTCATCGTCCTCACGAGCGTCCGTGCCGGACTGAAAGGGAGACGCTTTTAAGAAGCTCCTCAGGGTCATTTCGGCGCTCGCTCGGCGCGGCGATGGGTTCGAGACGCAGCCGCCCGTCTTCCCGTTAGCCCCGCCCTCCAGAGGGACCTGACCGCTCGCCTCAGACCCTTTCTCCCGGCCCGGCCCGGACCCGTTACTCTGGTCCTCCAGGAACCTGAAAGTACCAAAGAATCGCACTTTAGGAGTCCAGGCACACATTTAACACAAGGACATATTATTATACCATGTGTATGAAGAGGCTTTCCATCGCTTATTATTATAACAATAAACAAAGGATACTATACTCTAAATGGCACTTAAGTATCTGAGCAACCGACTAAATAATATCTGGCATAGCATGTGATGCCAGGCGGTTGCGCAAATGGGCCAATCTAGCATTTATTGGTCTTTTTCTTCCTCGTATTTGAGTCTGTTATGACGACCGCCACATGTTCCCAGAGGGCGAATGGGGAAGGAAAATACAGAAAATGTGTGGTTTGAGAACGAAACGTGAGCTAGAACTTCTTAGCGGCAAATGAAAGAACAAGAAACCATGTGAAAACAATCACAGACCAAATCAGGCTTAATTCCTATAGGTCGAAAACTATCCTCAAAAACACTTTTCAGTACGAGTTTGTTCAGGGTTAAAATAGATGAAAGTCTTACTTTCTAAAGGCAGCAGGGATGTTGGAACTACCTCCATCCAGGTTGTTCTTTTTAGAGAAGATTCCAAAACCAGAAATAACGGCTTTGGTGTTTTTTTGAGGTGGGCTTTTGTTTTCTACTCCCTGCCAGGAGGGGGCGCCGCTGTTCACCCCACTGGCTGTGATTTTGTGGGCAGGGCTGGACTGGTCAGCAGACGTCAGCGTCATCTGACCGTCATCAGCAGAACTTTCTGGTGGATTACACTTCTTCACTACAGAGCTACAGACACTCAAACTCCGCCACTTCCCTGCAATAGCGCCATCTTTATTAACTCCTCCTCCCACCTCCTCCTCTTCCTCCTCCTCCTCCTCCTCCTCCTCCTCTTCTCCGGCCTCCTTGGAGGCCAGCAGCTCCTCCTTGCCATTGCTTGAGAGGATCTGATTGGCCGACTCAGAGGTGGCGTTCTGTTTTGGGGAGCAAGGGGAGTGAGAGGAGGAGGAGCGAGCTGAGCGTCTGGACTTGGGGGAGGAGGAGGAGTGGTCTGAGCGGGGGACGGCCCTCGGGGGGGTCACGCCCGGGCGTTTCCGGGGGCTGGCAGAGCGCCCCCTGGGGTACTGCTGCTGCTGTTGCGGCGGCTGCTGCTGCTGCTGCTGCTGCTGCTGATGCTGATGCTGCTGCTGCTGATGCCACTGGGGGTGGGGGTACTGCTGTCTCTGCGGCGGACATTGTCTGAAGTTCCTCCAGTTGTTGCGGAAGTTGTGGTGGTTGTAGCCCCAGCCGCCGCCGCCTCCTCCTCCTCC
Organism: Gadus morhua; assembly: GCF_902167405.1. Classification (NCBI taxonomy): domain Eukaryota; kingdom Metazoa; phylum Chordata; class Actinopteri; order Gadiformes; family Gadidae; genus Gadus; species Gadus morhua. The sequence continues at coordinate 5,124,982 of NC_044053.1, forward strand.
ACCCCCCCGCTGGAATCGCCCGCGGGGGAAGAAGCCCCGTCCTCGGCCCCTGAAGTTGAAGGGCCTCTGGAAGCCACGGTGTTGGTACCCCCGGGCCTCCCGGGGCCCGGGGCCCCTGGCCTGGTGGTCCTTGGCGTACTTCCGCTCGCGGGGCTTGGAGGAGGGGGATCGGGACCTGGAGCGAGACCGGGATCTGGAGCTGAGGAGAGAGGAAGAAGGGAAAAACTTCGGAAAGGCGCCCAATGCATCCCGACCGGGTGCTGTTTGGGCGGGTGACCATGACCGTTGGGTTGAGGTCTCACTTGTGGTCCCCTGATATGCGTATTGGGTCCTGCCAGGATGGCTAATATCAGATAGCAGATATAGCTTATAAATCAGGAACGTCCTGGCTGATTTACAGACAGGAAGGTCTGTGAATCAGCCAGGGAAGTCCTGGCTGATTATAAGCTATGTATATTAGCTTATACAAATGCAGATGTCCAGGGAAGGTCTGTCAATATGAACAGACTGAATAATGATTGACTTAGCCACAAACTATTACTTTTGGGATGTGACCAAATCCAGTGGGACACTCATATTACAGCCAGATTTTGGATTAAAACGATGTGTGGGGGAAGCAGATCCATGAACAACTAAGAGGTTTGGGATGCAGGGGGAGGGTTGAGGAACCACTGGGACCATTACATGGTAGAAAGGAATCACAATTTATGTTCAACACATGGTGATGCATCAGCAGTATATGTTGTCAGAAAGTGAGTTTTTTTCACTTCACACATGATAAAATGCACTAACTGTAATATGAAATACAGATAAAAGAATGTGTACAAAGGAGAACTAAAAACGATTTAGTTATTTTTTTTGGTTTAATCATTAAAGATTCCTCATTTCTTTTCACATTTCAACAAGATGAGTGTATTAATGATAAATAATAATTATATATAAATAATAAATAAGAATAAATCAAGGGACCTCTGGTCAACAAAGGAAAATCAAAAACAATAAGACCCCTTCAATGTCCAGCTCGACCATAACAAAAGACACTGAACTTTTCCTGAGTGGTACTGAGATTAAACTAAAGTTCAGAAGGTAGAAGTCTAAATTTCCTAATGAACGTAACTTGCATGTGCTAATAAAGAGTGTCACCTGCTGGCTAATTGGTGAGTTGCACAAAAACACAGACTAAAGAATAAAAACACCTGATGGACGAGTAATGTTGCACTAGGCTCAAAGACTTGCACAGTGACGGAAGGATAAGAAATCGTCCAATTGTCACGGATGTTACCAAGTAGAAACGATTAAAAAAGAATTACAATCATGGGCTAAAATGAACCAATCATCCCAGTTCTGACCACATGATGTCACTGGCGCATCGCTGGAAATTATTTCAAAGCTCACTCAAGTTTAATGCCATTCCATCTCTATGGACTTTACATGAGTCAGGGTCGCCGGGTTCTCCACAGCATTTTTTAAGTTCTATTTAAAGTTCTATTTTGAGTTTTTATTCGACCATCAAAAACAAGCGTTGCGTTATGCAGGTCTACCACTGAACTCGCTGCGTTCACACAACATGCATCATGCTTCCTTAATGACCGATACTTTCCGTTTCCATTGACACTGATTTAATTTCAGTCTACTGATTTCCAACCTAAAACTATTTAAATTAATAAAATGCAATTCAAAATTACCTGCATCCAGTCTTAGTTTAAGACCGACATCTCAATAGCCTACTATTTGAGGACAAGAGGAACATAGGCTATGTAATTCGGAACACTGTCTGAAATGAAAAATATCCACTTTGTAAAATACTAGCATCTTTGCCACGTAAATAAAACGAAAAGGCGTGGAAAACTCACCGGGCACGTTTTTTCATCGGAATAAAGAGGGTTTAAAGACAGCAACGCATCGAAACGCACGTCGGAGTGAGATCTGAGAGCGAGTCTGCTGAGTACCAGTAGCCCGTCCTGTGGTCACATGGGCCGGGAGGAGAAAGCTCAGCCTTCCGCTACCACAACGCCAAGGTGCCGGTGCCAACTACACACACAGCCAAGACTGAAGCTCCAACCAGACATTATAGAGGTAGGATAGTGTTGAACGGGAATACAACTAAGAACTAAAGCTAGAAATATCCAGAGAGATACAAAAAACGTTCAACAAACAAATCTAGCAGCCGCCTCAGGCCGTTACCACTGATGGTATTATTTAGAGGCGTTTTACACACGGATCTGTATTTAGACCTGCTGTAACTTGGTCCTATCAAATTGACGGGCTAAAAATCGGAACTGTTCTCCCTCTTTCATTGAGTATCTTCTATAAACGTAATGTAGTTTGTGAAAATATGTGGTATGAATTAGGCTACTTAATAAATGTATTATTTCTACTTAGTGAGAGTTTGTGTTACTGAGGTGAGAGCAGAATATTTGAAGATCAGTCAGGAACTGTGAGTCATCAAGTTATAAGAATATCCTTGAGAATGTTTGTTTAAGTGGGTGTGTTTTCATGTGGCGTGTGGGTGGGTGTGGGTGTGAGAGTGTATCGGTGTGTGTTTGTGTGCTTTTGATTAAACCACAGTGCACCAGTAGTTCAGTAGTAGTGACGGTACACCGGTATACCAGTACTGCAGTCGAGACAGTGAAACCAGTCGCTTCTCTGGGAGTGAGTGATCACGGCCAGTGGAAGATATCCACGCCAATAAATTTCCATTCGGCCTCCAAAGAAAACCAACAGATTATCTTAAAAATATATTTCCGTGCGTCATCGAGTTCTTAGCCCCTTATAGAACACAAGGCAGTGAAAAAATCACACTAAACAAAATAAGTGAATCGAGCTACAAAGACCAGATGAGCTCCGTCTCCTGACTTGAGTTCTGCTGCACAACACAGAGACACACTCACACATGGTCAGAGATACACAATGAAGAGGAGACTGGAAACCAGAACACATGACACACACAGAAACACAACACAACAGAGCGCAACGTACCACAATCAGATCAAAGCAACACAACTAGACAACACAACAGCAGATCGCACAACCAATCACGACTCAGCTGCAGAACACCAAAAGGCCTGAGGCCACGAATTGTTCTTCGACCTCTGGTTCCTCGGACCCACCCACCTGTAGTGATGCTTCCTCCCCCGAGACCTGGAGGGACTCCTGGACCGTGAGGTGGAACGGGACCTGGAACGAGACCTGGAACGGGATCTCTGGCTTGACCTGGAGCGAGACCGTGAGCAGGACTTGGATTCTGATCTGGTGGTTTTGGACATCGCTGCGGAGAGGGGGCCTTGTCAAGCTGAAAGACAACCAGGAGATTGGAGGGTGAGGCTTCTGACCGGAGTCATACTACACCAGGAAGGATCCGGCACATCGATCAAAGTAATAGTAGTGATCGCAGTAGTAATCGCAGTCGTAATCGTAGTAGTGGTAGTAGTGGTGGTAGTAGTAGTAGTAGAAGTAGCAGCACCAGAAACTGAGGAAGCTGTACCTGACCTACTTCTTCCTGTATCCACTATGTAACTGTATAAAAGTGGATCTACCTGTATCCGAAACTAACTATCTGAATCCAATTGCCTGTATCTACTTGTATCTACTGTATGTGTATATGTCTGTATCTATCTTTAACTTTGTGTAACCATCTGTAAGTAACCACCCACAACTCACTACCTGTTTCTACCTTTATCTACCTGTAACTATCCGTTACTACTTCTATCTACCTGTGTATGTCTGTAACCACCTGTATCTGCCACCACCTGTAACCATTTATATCAATCTTTAACTACCTATATTTACCAGTATTATCCTGTATCGACTACATTTGACTAACTCTATCTACAGTTAGATAGTAGAAGTACTGTACTTTATCTAACTGTAAATACTTATATGTAACCTGTTTATATACCAATCTGCTCAGTTACATATAGGGCAGAATTAGTCTTGCTCAGGTCAACTTTAATTTAACCATATACAGTTCATGGGTTATTGGATGTGGTCCACATTTGGACCACATCCCCTAACCCTGAGACCACAAAGAACGTCAAAACCCCTGGGACCCAGACGGGAGAAGAAGAAACTGTGGGCCGGATATTTTCCCAGTGCAGTTGAAACAAGTTGTACATATTATTACTCATGATTATTCAAATATTCACATTTCTTGGTCTTAACGTGCTTTGAGCGATCCTTCATGAATATCGAACTGTAAACGGTTATCTGTATTTGTCATCTGGTTACCGGCCCTGCTCACATTAGTCTGCTCCATGAACGCATGTAAACAATGTGGACGTGAATAACACGATATCTCCAGAGATCTCCTCACCACGTTTCAGATACTAAGCCGAGAGGATGAAATTTGATTGTTCTCTCTTGATTTTGAGATGGGAAATTCGTATTCACAGCAGACAGTACAGAACAGTAATGTAATTTGAAAAAAAAAAAAAATCCTCTAGAGGAGAACTAGGAGAGAACTTGATCAATCCCAGACCGGAATTTTTGGGTGTCCCATCAGTCACATCCTCTGACACTATTCTTCTCTCTACGATTCGACCCAGACTAGACGAGACTAGACCGGACACATTTATTTCACGAATATCTGCACCGAGTTCAAGTATGACAATTGATGGTCACGGCATCTATAGTTCCTCTGACGAGAGGAACCAACATCAGAGGACATGCTAAGCGTAGAGAACACATGGTGGTCCCACTGTGTATTCAGGCTACTATTTTGGAGCGTATTGAAATGAATCCGTCCTTCCCCCTCCTCCTCCTCCTCCTCCTCCTCCACCTCCTCCTCCACCTCCATCTCCTCATTCCAGCTGGCTTGTTGTGTTTGGCTCCAGAAGAATAATTTCCTGAGGACTTCTCCTTCATTGAAACAGATTTTCTGCTTACAGAGGGGTTTCGTGAAGCACGGGGCAAAGTAAATAAAAGTTCCCTCGCCACACAGTCGAGCATTATATAAGCAGTGTTGTTAGGAAGACTATTGAATTGCTCTCATCTGCCATTTGTTAAGGGTAGTCGTTAAAAACTTTAAAATGACAAAAGTACATTAGAAGAGACTGAAAAGTACATCTTTAGACACTTTTATTGGCTCTTAAAGGCAGCTTTGGGTGAAACAAAGTTTAACTACACTGAGAGAATAGACATTGAGTAATGCAAAAAAAATGTTACAGCACAAAACTATATATGAAGTAATGCTTACTAAACACCGGAGATTGGTTCAGATGCATTTAGCTGCTAACCAAGAAAATTGTAACATTGCGAACTGGTAGCTAACTAGCAAGCGGCAGCTGCTATCAAGCCTCCCTAATCACTGTGATGGGGTCTAAAAAAAACAAGGAGGCCTTATTCTGTAATCATTCTCTACTTGGGTTACACAAACACACACACACACACACACACACATGTTCACACACATGTGCCACTAGACAATCAGATATGCTCAAACATATGCTTCACGACCTCATGGATCAATCACTGACACACACACAGACACATAAAAATACTCTCCCGGGCTCCATCACACACACACACACACACACACACACACACACACACACGCACACACACACACACACACACACACACACACACACACACACACACACACACACACACACACATACACACACACACAGTGATGGAGCTTAAGAAACAGCTGCTCTCTGCCTCCTGTTTGTTTGACGCCATCCAATGACGCTGATGTCATGGACTCCATTAGCATCAAGCTAACATCCCCTGCACTAGCATGCGGCTAACATGGCTTAATAATAATAATAATAATACATTTAATTTAGAGGCGCCTTTCAAGACACCCAAGGTCACCTTACAGAGCATATAGTCATCATTCAAAACTATGTAAAACAGACTAGGAATAAAAGGAAAACAGAGGTTAAACATGAAGAATAATAATAATTAATAACACTCAAAGACGCCTAAAGTGAAGGGGGGACCTCACTAACCACCACCAATAAAAAAGACTTGCACAAAAGAACTTGCAAAAAACACAAAAGGCTTGCACTAGCATCCCGCTAACCCTCATTACAATTAGCTTTACTCTTACATCACCAGAACTAGCATCCAGGTAATTCCCATCACCTGTAGCAGCACATCGCCAGAGCCAGCATCCAGACAACATCCCATCATCTCCACTAGCATCTCACTAAGGCTGAACCCAATCATCTCCACTGGCATCTCACTAACTCAACAATCAATTACCGTCACAAGCATCTTGCTAACATCGCCTCCACTAGCATACAGACTAGCATTCCACAGAGACAGCTGGAATCCCACTTGCTTTCTTCATGCCACACTGAGTACATGTACAAACTAATGCTCGCACACACACACAGACACATCGACACACATAGACACACACACACACACACACACACACAAACTTCCCCGTCCCTCTGCCACGCTGCTACACCAACTGTCATCATTGGCTGGCAGCCTTCTGCAGCGTCTGTTAGCACTGCTATCCCTCGAGAGATTTCACACAACTATCCTAAAACAGCTGGGCCCGTAACCTGGCCTGTTACCAGGCCGGTGGGTAACCAGGCTAGAGTTAGAACAGCCGGGCTAGTAACCAGGCTAATAACCAGGCTTACGTTAAAACAACATGGCTCGTAGCCGGGCTTATAACCAGGCCAGAGTAAGAACAAGCAGGCTAGTAACCAGGCTAGTAACCAGGCTAGTAACCAGGCCAGTAACCAGGCTAATAACCAGGCTTACGTTAAAACAACATGGCTCGTAAACGGGCTTATAACCCGGCCAGAGTAAGAACAAGCAGGCTAGAAACCAGGCTAGTAACCAGGCTAGTCACCAGGCTTATGTTAGAACAACTTGGCTAGTAGTCAGGCTTATAAACCGGCTATGACAGGCAGAGTAACTATACTAGCGCTGAAACAACCGGGCTAGTAGTGATGGGAATCTGCAGGGACCTCACGATACTATTTTATGCCGATGCCGATACAAAATGTTCTGCAATTCCGTAGATATGGGGATAAGATATTATGAATGAGTGAATATAACCTACTAAGAGATGTCCACTTCCACTTAGAGATGTCCACTTCTTACTTTAGTCTTACTTTTATTTTAATATATTTTATTTATAATTTTCTATTTTATAATCGTATCTTCTATGCTTGTAATTTACTTTTGTTCGGAGCAGCTGGAACGAAACAATTTTTCCCCAGGGATTAATTAAGTTTTCTGATACAAATTCTGATGATATTCAGTACAATTCAATCTTCTGTGTTTTTTTTTTTTTTATATATATATATACTGGGGGGGGGGGGGGGGGGCAGCGGGGTGGCCGTCCCCTGACCAGGAGGGGCCGTTGCCCCCCATGGCCCCCACGTGGCTACGCCCCTGGTTAGAACGCTGTCATTTGTTGATCCTGATTTCATTGTACCATGCATCCATCTCAATGTGTAATTCGGCTGTGTTTCTATCCTAATTTCATGATACATTTTACAGTAATAGAGCCAGAGTTCATGGCAAATAAGCGTTTAACTGCATAGCGTTGAACAAACATAATTATGACAAACATTCCTTTTCACTGGTTGTTCAACTACTAGTCCTGTCTGTTTGAAGAAGGACAAGGGGATGACAAACGGCTGTCATCTCCTCTCTCTGCATCTCTTAGTTTGACATCACCTCATCTAAAGGTCCTCTCTATTTTGGTCTCCTGCGGTGAGCCCTCAGTGTGTGGTGTTAGTTTCGCGTTGTTTTAACCTGAGCGAGTCTGTCCCTGGAAATCTCGGAAGCCAAGTTATAATAAGGTTACATAATGAATCTTATTCCTATTGAGAATGAAGCAGGGAAAATGTTTCTGAAAACAGCAGAAAACACAGATACTCGCACGCGCAACACACACACACACACACACACACACACACACACACACACACACACACACACACACACACACACACACACACACACACACACACACACACACACACACACACACACACACACACACACACACACATGCACACACACACACGCACACACATCCACATCAAAAGTGAAAAAATGTGTGTGACTGCTGACGCTCCTGGTTCTGCCTCACGTCCTTGTTTGCTGAAGTGTTTGTTCAGCGGGAGAGATCCTGGTGAGAGGAGCTCACACATGCGCTCTCAGTTAAACTGTTGCTGACGCATCTCTAGTTCATTCAACAACGTAGAGACGCGTTCATTGGCGTTAGCACATCAGACTCCACAATGTCTAAATATTTAACCTATAACTTATGTTACACGTGTGTTACGCTACGTACCTTTTTCAGTCAGCTTCAAGATCAAGATGTGAGCTTCTTTCAAGAGAGACAGGGACTCTGACGTCCAAATCGAGTCACACGAAAACAATGTCACCGTAACTGGGATGTCTTTTTGCGCATAAATAGGTTTGCCTGGCAAAGTATTTGCCAGCATCCAAATCACGGAGTCTTCATTCCTTATTGCCAGTGTGTTGTTGGGTGGAGGGTAAAGTCATAGTTCTGCCTCCGGTGCGACCAACGACGAGTTTGGTTGACAATCCCATCGGATGGAGAGCCCGTGCCTGCGCGCACCAGATGCGTAAACTGGGCGAATGGGTGTGACCGCGCAGACACGCGCAGGCGCTCTAATAACACCGCCCTCCAAAATCAACCATTATTTAACTCCGTCTCAAAGTTATTCAATAAAAAAATAATGGAAAGAAAAGACGAACGAAACATTGCTAGAAAGAGAATAAGACAGAACAATTATAATTGAACGTATACGTTATGTTAAACTCTGCCAACTCCAGATGTTCCTGCTGCTACGTCGGAGGAGGTGTAGAGGTGCATCCCTTTTCTCTCAGATGTCCTTATTCCTCCATCTCTATGGTCCTGCTCCAGATCCACTCTGAACCGGTTCCAGGTCATCTCCTGGCTGGTTCGTTCAAGGCCTTCCCTAGCCCTGGCACAGTTGTCCTTGGCAGAGATATATGGAGGTATTTTAAGGAATGAGCCTTTTTCCTGGATAACAGAGATCCATCTCTCTCTCTCTCTCTCTCTCTCTCTCTCTCTCTCTCTCTCTCTCTCTCTCTCTCTCTCTCTCTCTCTCTCTCTCTCTCTCTCTCTCTCTCTCTCTCTCTCTCTCTCCCTCTCTCTCTCTCTCCCTCTCTCTCTCTCTCTCTCCCTCTCTCTCTCTCTCTCTCTCTCTCTCTCTCTCTCTCTCTCTCTCTCTCTCTCTCTCTCTCTCTCCCTCAGCCCTCAGACTCCACTCCTGCCGACCTTTTTCATCCTCTAGTTTAGTTTTCCAAATGTATATCTATATCTATATCTATATCTATATATATATATATATATATATATATATATATATATATATATATATATATATGCCACCACACAATCTTACATTAATATACATCAATACATGTTAGAATTTAAACAAATAAAATAGATTTTGGTTTTCACCAATCAATGGATGCACATAAATAGACTGAGACTTGTCTGACAGAGCTAAACGAATAGTGTGTTCATGAGCAAACCGTTGGAGATTGGTTTTGTGTTACAAAGCTGCCCCTGTGATATAAATTCGTCATGTTGTGAATCACTCATCGCTCCTATCAATATCAGAGTAAGATGGTGTTTACGAGCATTGTATTCTGGGACGCAACGTTAGTTCATTTCGACACAACGTCCAACTTTAACAACCTCCAACCTGTCCAACTTGTAAACTGTGGGCTTGGCAGCGGCTCCAGTGGAGATGTCCCAGATATGAATTGTCCTCACCCTTCTCTTATCTATAAATGTCGAGTCATCCGACTCCATGGGGGGTCCGAAGGAGCCTTTATTGCGGTCAGGACTGGGTTGAACCAGATCGGAGTGTAAGGCAGGCAGCTGCCGGGGGGACCCACGGGGGGTTGCGACCCCTCATCCAGATGCCATTAGCAACTCCAAGGGCGGCCTTTTGATGGGGAACCAGTTGTCATGGAGACCCACAGCGTCTCTGTTCTGACAACAGGCCGTTGCATGATGGGGGTTGTAGTAAAATGAAGAAGCCAAGAGATCTTTTTATTTAAGTGTACGGTATCCGGTAAGAAATATTGAATATTTCTAGTGGAAAATTCCACAGATTCACTGAAAATGTCATGCTAATGGCGAGGAGACATGTTGTTTTTCAACCTATTCTTATACAGATTGTTAAAGTAATCGCGGTTTTATATTGATATTTTTCATATTGTGCGCTGCTGCCACAACATATTCCCCCTCAGGGATAATCAAAGCATCCTCATTATCTTATCTCTCTCATGTGTCGCGGAACAACAGCATGACTGCTAGCATGTGTTGAATGAGAGCAGCATGACTACCAACATGTATTGTATATAAATCAAACAGCATGACTGTTAACTTGTCTTGCATAAGAAAAGCATGACTGTTAACATGTATTGCATAAGAATAGCATGACTGTTAACATCTCCTGCATAGTAACAGTAGGACTGTTGACATGTCCTGCATAGTAACAGCAGGACTGTTAACATGTATTGCATAAGAACAGAATGACTGTTAACATGTCTTGCATAAGAAAAACATGACTGTTAACATGTCTTGCATAAGAACAGAATAATTGTTTACATCTCTTTCAGAAGAACAGCATGACTGTTAACATGTTTTGCATAAAAACAGTATAATTTTTAACCTGTCTTGCATAAGAACAGTATAATTTTTTAACATGTCTTGCATAAGAATGGCACGAATGATAACATGTCTTTAATAAGAATAGTGTGACTGCTAAGACGTCTTGTATAAGACCAGCACTGCTGCTAGCATGTCTTGTATAAGAACGGGAAAGACAGAGAGCTGACAGCCCTCCCCCCTGTGTGCCAACAGAACCGAAATAGCACGGCTCGATCGTAAAACAGAAACGCTCTCACACACAAGGGGCGACGGCGAGGTCAGTCCCCTCAACCTTATCTCTGAGAGCGCTTCAGAGCTTCAGATGAAGGAGAGGGAGGGGGTGAACCTCGGTAGGTCTAGTCAGAGGGGGAGGCACCAGGACTAACACGCATGTGCTTACAAGTACACACCGGATGATACGATAACTTTATTTACTGTTGAGTCATGCATCACCCTTTAATCCAAAGCTACTTAGAGTGTATTCAGATACATGTCGTTAGGAGCAGTTGGTGGCTAGGGGACATCTTGCTCAACGATGCCTATGCTGGGGACATTGGGCACAGACCTCTTCAGCTGTGAGTCAGACTGACCAACCATTAGACTACCCTGACCCCCCCCCCCTCCCCCCCCGACATGAACATACAATTAAAGAGCTACAGAAACCCCAATAATCGGTGTGTTGAGTGAGGTTCACTCCCAAAAATCTTCCAATGAAATCACGTCAAACGGCGTCGATAATGCTACGGCAGGAAGCCGGTCGAGTTGGTGTAAAGACCGGGTGGGCTGAGCAGAACGTAGGGGACACGGGTATCACAAGTCTGGCGGTAAACAGCCTGCACACCACGTGGGACTGGTTTCGCTGTTGTTTGAGCCTGAACTCTGCAGGGTACATCTGCTAACGTCTTTCAAAGGGTCTCCTGGGAAGACGGTAATGAATAATAAGAACGTCAACTCAGGAGGAAAGTGTGGGGGACGGCGGGGCCTTCTTTGAATCCTCTGCTGTGACATGTGATCAGGTGCTTTCGAGAGCCGGTGCAGCGCTTCTTGTCATGGAGAGACGGGCGCGTCGACTGGTGATGGATGGGCCCTGGCATTTCGGTCGCCAGGGAAACGGCGGTGTTTGAGGGTGTGTTTTTTGCCGCAGTGAGTGTAGGGGAACAGATGTGTGGCTTGCGACACTTGAACGTGACACACGTGGTTTCCCTGTCCCTGACTGAGAGATGGGTTCAACTGAACAGTCGGCGGGCTTCTCAAGAAGTGTCTACACACACACACACACACACACACACACACACACACACACACACACACACACACACACACACACACACACACACACACACACACACACACACACACACACACACCTGGTCTAGCAACAGAGATGACTAGAATGTTACGGATGCTAATATATTAGCATCCACTCACACAGTCATCCTGCAGTTGCAGTATGACTGGTGTGAGTGCGTTTGTACGAGAGTGTGTTTCGGTGTGTTTGTGCGTGCGCAAACCGCATGCGTGTGTGTTTAGTTGACACGCCCGCGTGCGTTGGGTGCGTGTGTTTCTCGGTCTTTGTGCGTGTTATTTTGGCTTGTGGAAGACTCAAGGGGAAAACGGCAGCGGAGAAAATAACTTTCCTGAGTGCCCAGCTGCACCACCAGGGACCCCGAAGTCCCCCAGGATTTCCCCCTGAAGAGCAGACCCACTCCGGGGCCTCCGCTGAGAGCCTGTCAGCATCCACACAACCCTTCCAGTGGAAATACCTTGGCCGGGTCTCCAGTGGCTCATGGGTGGCTACATTTTCATAAGGAACAAACTCCGGTTCCTAGAGACACAGAATCCAGTCCCCAGAGTTTGGAGGGAACCATCTGGAGGTGGTCGCGGTGGTCACGGGGCCCGGAGGGAGTTGTAAAGACGTTAAATCGGCTGATTCAGGGTAGGGGTGGAAACCAAGACAGAAGGGTTCAACTTTACAGTCCGCCCCAAACTGCTGTGTGGGAGCGCAGGATGTGCAGGTACGGAACAGAACAAGCCCCGCCCACCCTGTGCCAGGACAGATCAGGGGGACGTCACCAGTGACACTTCACCCCCTCGTGCACTTCTCGAGGACACACACACGTCAGACACACACACACACACACACCATATGCTATCTGCACTAATCCCCACACAGGTGCAACCAACCCCCCCCCCCCCCCCCCCCCCCCCCCCCCCACCCCCTCCGCCCCTCGGCACTGTGGGTAAAATTAGTGCGCCGGTAAATCCACCTAACCCCGGACGGGCGACCGTATCGGCCCCCGCCACGTCGCCCCGGCCCCCCGGCTGTTAACGGGGTCTCGCTTACCAACCCCGCGTTCCAGTGTCGCCGTGGTAACCCGAGACCGCGCTGGCCAGAGATGGAGCAGCAGGATATAAAGGCATACTGAGGTTTCCAATCGTAACGTTTTGCTTTCGGCGTTGGCCCGACATCGGAGTCGGCGGCTTTGGGGGGACGTCCCGGTCCCGGAGGGGTCCTGGTGGGTGGGGGAAGCCGGGAGGGAGGGAGGAGGAGACGCGGACAATTAAATGCTCTTAGCGTCGTGTGGAATAACAAACGTTTCGGTTCGAAATAGCAACATTTAATGTGCCGCTCATGTCTGGCTGCTCTCCGAACACTTAGCCTCCTGTTTCTTGCTGAGGGCAGCAGATATGAAAAGTGCATAAAACAGATTGTGTTGCTCATCTCTGACACCCCTGACACACAAAATGGCCGTGTAACAACTGTGAAACCAACACCAGGCGGCACGGCTCTATCTGGAGATATTTTCCAAGCAGGTTTTATGATGGATATTTCCAAAGGCCTTCTCATTTATCGTATTTATAAAGCCCTTAATCACAGTTACAGTCTCCAAGGGCTTTAGGTCCCCCCCCCCCTCCTGCTTGTTCACCATCCTGACATAATCCCAGCTACTGTAGTGTCCATGAGCAAGCCCGGTACAAATGTAAGACCTTTCTGTGAAACTGCTCCCCTCCGAGCGGTGAATCCAGAGAACACAGAAGCAAACACCTTCTCTGTGGGAAAAACAGATGCAGCAATACCAAATTGAAACAGGGTTTATTTTGAGTAAAAAATAAAAAGAAAGGAAAAATGTGTATCTGAAAATGATTTAATTCTAGTTTGTGCCAAGCAAATAAAATCTGAAAGATTAAAAGTCCCCGCCCACAGAGAATACAGGACTCTGGATGTTGGACCTAGCGAGGGTGAATGGTGAAATTGAAATGACCATCTTCAGGAAGGAGCTTTTGCTGGAAGATTAAGTCAATCGTTGTTCGTGTTCCAAGTATCTTTGTCGTAATATAACCCATTATCCCCACTTTGGCGATTCCGATGATATGAGTCAAGTGAAGCGTGGTCTTGTGCGAGAGACGAAGAAGAATTGCCAAGGAAGTGACATCACTCAGCCCCATCACCTCCCCATTAGACTTTCACTTTATTTGGTGACACTTTGGTGACAGTCTGAGTTGGAACCAACGGGCAGAGTTTTCCTGGTCTGAACCATCTGTGACAGATCAGAGGAATGGAACAGGAATATGGCAATCTTTTATTTACCTTTTATAGACACATTATCGTGTGGCTTGAAACCAGATCCCAGGGAATGGTGGATAAACTAGTGTTTCCGGTTCTGATGCCAGGACGGAGAACTCTTCTGAGTTTACCGAGGAACCCCAAAGAACAAGCTACTAAGAACATACTAAACCTGTGAGATATGCTAGCGGGGAACGAGATGTTCTCACCGCCGAGACACTATGCCACAGGTTAACACACACACACAGGGGGCATGTATACACACAGGCGCAATGAAATAGAGATGAGTAGACTACATACTAAATGGAGTCAGATGCAACATTACACAACCTTCTCTTCACTCTGAGAAGTACAGCAAATATAATAAAATGCTATGTCAGAAGAAAGCACTCGCAAACAAACAGACGCTTTATAAAGCTTGGAATAAATACGCAAAATTGAAAGCAGCTGGCTTGGCAGTGGCTGCAACTGTGACCTGCAATCACATGAAAACACATTTCTGCTTCTGTGGCTTCCTCTCCTGAGAGCCAGTCACTAAAGAAGAAGAAGGGAAAACGCTTTTCCAGCAGGAAGAAGGGAACACGCAAGAATGCCTTTGGAAAACCTCAACCCGTCTAGCCACCCATGGACTTGAACGCAACCCTGAAACACAGGCAATAAAAATGGTGGATGCTGCTATAGGGCTGTCCAGGAAAAACAGTTCTGTTATATTTCTGTGGTGATGTTTGTATTACGGGTGTGTGTTTTCGGGGTGAGGGGATGGACGTGTTTGTCCACTGGCTGTGGCGGCCTGGTCGCTTGGAGTCCGACCGACGCACGCTGTCCACTCTTCTTGCCCCCACCCTCCACACATAGGAAGCAGTAGTATCCTTAAATATGAGTCTTTATGAGTACATAAGAATGTTCATGATCGTTTACGAACAATTGTGAAAGGTGTTTTAATTGTATAATAGTTCAATGATGTCGGTGACACTAAAATGTATCATTAAATTACTGCGTCATGCAAATAAACTGCATAGTAGCCTAGGGGTACAGATTCATTAAGGCTTTTGACTTTTAAGGTAATTAACAAATCAGGAGCCATAAGAATCGTATAAGTGTCCGTGGAAGGCAGCGTGTTCCTTTTGGTTGCGTAACATGATCATTACTGATGTTCTCTGGTGCTGTGTAGACGGTGTTTCC
>NC_044053.1:5142870-5330370 GCF_902167405.1 Gadus morhua
ACTCTCTCCATTAATTGTGGGTTTGTTAAAGGCCGTGGGGTAGTGAGCCTATTGTTTGTCGGCTGGGGTATCAATGATGTAGTGGGTGACTCCTGCCTTACTCACATCACAATTCTGCAGGGAGAATATGGCAGATTATAACATTCAGAACAATATAATGTGTTGTGATTATCTGGTGGGAACGATAATCAGTTCGCTTCACAAAGGCAGCCGGCTGTTTCCGAGGTTATTTCTTACTCCATTTCTGCCGTGATTCCTGCTCGTTTCCGAGACGTTTAGCGAGGAAGAGGAGAAGGGTTTGGAATCTAAATTGTCTGGGTCGGGAAATGAGATAAGATTAAGTGTAAGTGAGAGCTCTTCAGTTTCATCTCGTCCACTTCCAGAAGGCACCCAGGGCCAGCACAACCAAGAGAGTTTCATTTCCCACAGAATCAAACGCAAGCCTCTTCGTTCTGCCTCCTTCCCCCCCCCCCTCCCTCTCTGCCACACTCTGCCTCCTTCCATTCCTCCCTCCGTCCCCCCAGAACAACAATAACCTGGGCGGCCGTGTTGGAAGATGGAAATGTATTCTTTCCATTTGGGTGTTGTAGATTCTGCGGAGGGCTGGCCAGCGCGATGCCAGGGGAGCTCGCTGAATGGAACCTCTGTTCTAGACCGCTGCACGTCCCAGCCGGGTCTGGGATCCAGAATCACTCTGTGGTTTTTGGGAGCGCTCCAAGCGCAGGAGCTTCTAGTCGTCCCCCTCCTTCTTCTCCTCCCCCTCTTCCTCCTCCTCCTCCTCCTCCTCCTCCTCCTCCTCCTCCTCCTCCTCCTCCTCCTCGAGTTGATACACACACACACATACTGTGTGTGTGTGTGTGTGTGTGTGTGTGTGTGTGTGTGTGTGTGTGTGTGTGTGTGTGTGTGTGTGTGTGTGTGTGTGTGTGTTAAAGGGTTGAAGGGAAGCCAACAAACAGACACACATGTTTTTGCGCTCTCTAACCTGATTCCACCTCCACCCCTCCTTCACACCTCCTCCCTCCCTCCCCTCCTTCTCACCTCCTCCCTCCCTCCCCTCCTTCTCCTCTCCTCCTCCTCCTCCTCTCCTCCTCCTCCTCTCATTTACATTCAGGGCATTTAGCAGACGCTTTTATCCAAAGCGACTTACAATAAGTACATTTGTCATAAGAAGTGCAACAATATATCGCTGTCGGTACAGAAAGGATGTTCATAGAACCAAGTGCAAGTACAACATTCGCTAGGCTAACCAATTCCCCCGTGTTACAGCCATGATAGCAGCTACTGCAGTTGCTACACAGTTAAGTACTATAATACAATACGATACAATACAACACAATACAATACAGTGTACAATGGTGGCCAGAAGGGGGAGGGTGGCTGTGCAGAGTCGAGGTGGACTCTGAACAGGTGAGTCTTGAGTCTTTTTCGGAAGATAGTGAGCGACTCTGCGGTCCTGAGGGCGGCAGGGAGCTCGTTCCACCTCTCCTCCCCTCCTGTTCTCTTCTCCCCTCTCCTACCCTCCCCTCTCCTCCTCTCCTCCCCTCCTGTTCTCTTCTCTTCTCCCCTCTCCTACCCTCCTCTCTCCTACCCTCCCCTCTCCTCCCCTCCTGTTCTCTTCTCCCCTCTCCTACCCTCCCCTCTCCTCCTCTCCTCCCCTCCTGTTCTCTTCTCCCCTCTCCTACCCTCCTCTCTCCTACCCTCCCCTCTCCTCCTCTCCTCCCCTCCTTTTCTCTTCTCCCCTCTCCTCCCCTCCTGTTCTCTTCTCTTCTCCCCTCTCCTACCCTCCTCTCTCCTACCCTCCCCTCTCCTCCCCTCCTGTTCTCTTCTCCCCTCTCCTACCCTCCCCTCTCCTCCTCTCCTCCCCTCCTGTTCTCTTCTCCCCTCTCCTACCCTCCTCTCTCCTACCCTCCCCTCTCCTCCTCTCCTCCCCTCCTTTTCTCTTCTCCCCTCTCCTACCCTCCCGTCTCCTACCCTCCCCTCTCCTCCTCTCCTCCCCTCCTGTTCTCTTCTCCTCCTCTCCTCCCCTCCCCTCCCCTCTCCCTCCTTCCTTCCTTCCTACTCTCCCCCCTCCTCCCCGGGCCCCCTGTCAGGTCAGAGGCCCATAGAGTACCTTGCAACCTCCTACCTTCCGTCCTTCACTGAGACTGGACGACAGGAGGAGAGGGGGGAGCAGATGGGAGGCGGAGGGAGAGAGGAGAGGGTGAGTCGTCTTGGGAGGCTGCGGAGACACCGGAACACACAGCGCCACGCAAGCTCACCGGACACGCTGTAAGGACGCCCCCAATCATAAACATAAGGTCTCCCAGCCCTGTTCAAAGCCACTGCCCAGCCAGCCAAACTCACGATGAGGCTTAGTGTGCACCGCTGAACAAAGCTCCGTTCATCAGAACCATCGCTGGAGCAGCAGAGATGAAAGCCAGACGGACCCCCAGCTCTCTCCTACCATGGGAGCGTTCACATGGCGTTTGTAGCGGTTGTGAAATCGCTTACGCCGCAGCGAGTACTGACAGGTACCTGACTTCAACCGGTTTCGTGGATCAATGTGAAACGCTGGATCTCTTTTGAGTTCAGCCGCTGCAAAAAGGCAGAGTCCTGGTTCTTTTCCAGGGCTGCGTTCCCTTGGTCTTCATTAAAACGAAGCCAAGGAAAAATAAACGTTGTGCAACTTGGCCATGTTTTTATGCTTATCGGCCATTGTTTATTCCCACGCTGGTCGTTCTGCGTGGGAATAGTAGGGGGAAGTGGGTGGTTTCCAGGTCATCTGTGGAAAGACCTCGTGTGAGAGGTGACCTGGCTAGTGAGACGACCTTTACGACCTTTACGGCGAGGTCGTCTCTACGGCGACCTTGCTGTAAAGTTGACCTCGCCGTAGAGGGGATCCCGCGGTGAGATGTCCTTGCCATAAAAACGATCTCGCCCCTGGGGCCAAACTCAGTGACAATTACAGGCTCTCTCACACTGCTGATGAAGAACACATGTAGGACGTCACAATTCCGGTTTTATTAATTCCATGTTTTCTCGCGACAAGACAAAGTGTAGAACAATTGTGTTCTTTCAAGCCCATCTAGCATCTTGGTTGTTGTTTCAGCCAGAGGCATAAGTAGTCCATTAGACTAAGTCTTATCATCAACTGCAAATCAACTATTGATCCTGCACAAGCACGCTTTTATTCTGCTTTGTACTCATTTTATTTAAACAGTTATAACCCTCACCTGCACTCCAAGACATCCTGGGACCAGGGATAAAGAAAAACGATAAACGATAAAAGTTGAAAACACAAGAGGATAATAGTAGCATTTCAGGTTTTGCTTTGTTTCCATGGTATTTTTATGGTGAGTTGTAGGCCGTTTGCCTCGAGCCACTAGCTGTAAACCATCTCAGGGCAAAAAAAAACCATTCAATTGAGGATGTGAGTTAATTGTAGAGAAACAACCCGATGCTCTTCTATGCTGCCAGATATTGTGAGTACCATACTAATCACCGCTGACTTCAATAATAGCTTAAAATAATACCCTTTCTGCTGCAGAGCAAAATGCTTCCATAAGGTATTTAGTCATGCTGCTGGTCTTGCATGGATCCTCTTGTTGTGAGGGGAGAGGCAGACATTCACCACAAGAGGACAAACACAAGAGGGAACACAAAGGAAAACCACTCCAGCAGATACACACTGCTGCTTGCAAATGTCGCCGACCCAGCAAGAAGATCTCTGGAACAGACTGCTCAGAGCCAACCAGTTGAATCTGTGTGCGTGTGTGTGTGTGTGTGTGTGTGTGTGTGTGTGTGTGTGTGTGTGTGTGTGTGTGTGTGTGTGTGTGTGTGTGTGTGTGTGTGCGTATGTGTGTGTCTGTGTGTGTGTGTGTGTGTGTGTGTGTGTGTGTGTGCGTATTTATGTATGTCTGTGTGTGTCTGTGTGTGTCTGTGTGTGTGCGTATGTGTGTGTGTGTGTGTGTGTGTGAGTGCGTGTGCGCGTGCGTGTGCGCCCGTGTGTGTGTGTGTGTGTGTGTGTGTGCGTGCGTGCGTGCGTGCGTGCGTGCGTGCGTGCGTGCGTGCGTGTGTGTGTGTGTGTGTGCGTGCGTGTTTGTGTGTGTGCGTGCGTGTGTGTGTGTGCGTGCGTGTGTGAGCAGGTCTGACAGTGTGCTGATAAATCAACGTACTCACTGTTCCATGCCTACCTTCCATGTGCCAGCTCTTGGTGAATTTGGCTCCTCTGCTATTAATGGATCTGTGATCTGGCAGTTTATGGATGAAACCCAATGTTTCAGTAACCAGGGGCACCTAAGCTCTGGTCCTAGGAAAGCCTCCATGATGCCAACCAAACCTCGTACCTCTGGCTCCCTACTCTGGCTCCCTAGACCCAACCCTGGCTCCCTAGACTAACCCCAGGCTCCCTAGGCCCAACCCTGGCTCCCTAGACTAAACCCAGGCTCCCTAGGCCCAACCCTGGCTCCCTAGACTAAACCCAGGCTCCCTACCCTGGCTCCCTACCCTGGCTCCCTAGCCAGGCTCCCTATAGCAGGGCCTGGCACCCTTGACGTCTCCCCAGACGTTGGGAGTCTGAAACTGGAGGAGTGTGCTCCGCTTAGGAATGATTATGAAACCAAACCCCCCTGGCTCAAGAGGAGATCTAGCCCTTCTTATTTATATCACACCGTGCGATTGTCCTGTGGCTATGGCCGTTTCTACGGGGAAAATATGCGTTGGCCCTTTTAGTCATTCAGCGGGCACTTGGCTGATTGGCTGATGACGCACTGCCAAAGCGGCTGGCAGTGAATTGGTTTTAAGATACATGCCATTCAGGAGCAGGTAGTGGTTATGGCATCGCCCAGTCCCAACCCAGTACCTTTCGGCGGGTAGTCAAACAACCTAACCACTAGACTAGCACAGCCTCCACCATTCTGAAAGAACAAACTGGACTCAAAGCAGCTGAGGGAATGCTGTTGACCGTTAGAGTAGCTTAGCTTAATGTGTCCTCTGACGGGGCAGAAACAACAGCTTTTCAAGAACACTCGAGAAGTCTGGGACTGTGAAGTGCTGATGGAGGAGCAAGGGACAGATGAATGGCCAGGGGGTCAAAGTTCAACCTCCTCGTCTTATGTGTCATGGGGAGGTCTGCCTAGCGGGCAGCTGCTGTTTGTTTTTCATTATCTGCGGCTTGACAAGACGAGGAGAGTAATTATCGTGAGGGCAGGAGAAGGAGGTGGGGAAGATATTAGGCCGAGGTGAGGATGGGTTTGGAGGAGGCTAGGTTTGGAAGAGGCTAGGAGGTTATGAGTAGTAGATGAGGAGAAGGTGAGGACGAGTTGAGTAGCAGGTGAGGACGGGGAGAGGAGGAGGTGAGGACGGGGTTAGGAGATGAGGTGAGGATGAGGTTAGCAGGAGGTGAGGGGCTTCTTGGGAGAGTTGTGAGGCAGTTGTTCTGCGAAAGACAGCAACTCATTAGCTGATAGAGCACCTACCAACCCAAATATTTATACATTGAAACCAACTGGTTTGTGAGGGAAGACCTTTCAGCTGGGATGTGTGTGCGTGTGTGTGTGTGTGTGTGTGTGTGTGTGTGTGTGTGTGTGTGTGTGTGTGTGTGTGTGTGTGTGTGTGTGTGTGTGTGTGTGTGTGTGTGTGTGTGTGTGTGTGCGTGCGTGTGTGTGGTGTGTGTGAATGCCATGTCTAGTAAGGGAGGTTAGATTAGGCAGCTCCTCAATCTTTTCTAAACACATATCAGACCCAAACCACATGGACAGCAGTAAACAGTGACTCAATTCGGGTAACTAACAGGCTAATGGGGCTAGGTGATTCGCCAGGATTCATTCAAACCAGAAACCATCCCAATAAGAAGAGATGGTTTGATTTTTTTTTTTTTCCTATTATTGCTTGACGGAATATTTATAACTTCTGCTCACTCAGTCATCCCAGAAGGGGAATCCCTCCTACGCCTTCACACTACTCCTGCTGCCATACGTCTCCTTCCTAAGCCTCCTTCCTTCCTAACCTCTGGACATCTGGTGAGTCAGAGGCGCCGAGGGCCTGCTAGCAAAACTTGGATCTCCTAAACACCGGCCTGTGTAGCCTTTGGGGACGGCTGGCGCAACACATGGGTTTTAGAGAAACATAGGTTTTAAAGCCCAGACTTTAGACCCTTCATTCATTCCTTTAAGCTTTTAGTCATTCATAAATCCAGCAGACAGTTATGCCATCGTCTGGAAGAACACCTGTATGTATTCTAATGCTCAATAAAATAAATGTTTAAGTGTCTGAACATTGTGAAACGAAACTGGCCGATGTATAACCAAATCATTACGAAGCCTTTTCCGACATTTGCATTCTTTCCTTCTGAGAGAACTTTGGCCGACATGAAACTGAAACTCAGAGACAGACATTTCTGAAAGCGACCAATCATCTGGCTGCCTGACCACCGCACCTACCACACTCAAACCAAGAAACCAGGCAACTTCACTTCCTCCTGCTGGCTTTCAATGAAACCCCAGGGTGAGGGAAGGTGAGCGAGAGAGAGCTGGCGATAAAGAGAGGTGCTGTGAATAGTGCTGACCCGGTTTCACAGAGAGAGAGAAAGACAGCTGGACAGGAAGAACAGCTGGGACAGAGAGAGAGAGAGAGAGAGAGAGAGAGAGAGAGAGAGAGAGAGAGAGAGAGAGAGAGAGAGAGAGAGAGAGAGAGAGAGAGAGAGAGGGAGAGGGAGAGAGAGAGAGAGAGAGAGAGAGAGAGAGAGAGAGAGAGAGAGAGAGAGAGAGATAGAGAGAGGGAGAGAGAGAGAGAGAGAGAGTCTTGATGTGAGACATATCTGCCAAGGAGATACGATGATTACATTTGATTATTATAATTAGATCAGTAGGATTATTGGATTTGCTCGGATAAAATTGGATTAAACATGTTTTTATTATTTCAACTTATAAAAATCAGTTTTTTAAGGTGTTGTGAAGTTTAAATGAAGTAGTAAAATATGATTTAAAAAACAGTACAATTCAGGGAATCAGAAACAGTTTTTGGAAAGTAACTCAACATAAAACAGAGGTTTAGAGAAGGAGAGGAAATTTGATATCATATTTGATCCCTCGCAAAGCACTGCCATGATGAATAAAAACACTCAAACGCTACATTCATACCGTCTTCATCCTCGAAAAAAGTATCAGCTGCTACCAATACATTTTGAGATCTTATCATTCAATATTATGTCCAATAAGTTTAGGATTCAATATTTCCCCTCATAAGACCTCACCGATGTACGACCTGTCGACCTCAGGAACCTTAGTGAATGAACTCATGAGGACTAAATGTTGGAGTCGGCCTGTATCCATCAAAGAGCAGGTGTTTGTTGGTCACTCTATGTTCTCCCAGAGGGGTTGAATGCAAATATAAATTAGGTTTTTCTGTTAACACTGGTTCTTTTTAGAGAATCAGTTTCAGGCCCAGCCTTGTACCTGATTGGCTGTTGGTTGGATGTTCAAGAGATGGCTCGTTTTTTTCCATCACACAAATACTTTCCCTCTGACTGGTGTGAACATTTCAGGGCTACTGTCACTTGGGGAGGATGGGGGGGTTCAATCGCACACTCTTATAACTCGCACACACACACACACACACACACACACACACACACACACACACACACACACACACACACACACACACACACACACACACACACACACACACACACACACACACACACACACACACACAAATGCTCTCCAAGGCCCCATGGTGTCTCATGTGTCAAACACTCTTGCTTTTTCTCTCTCTCACCCTCACATGTACACAGTTTCCCCCTCTCAAACACACACACACACACACCACATGTCCCAAAAGGGATGAATAAAGTACCTATCTATACACACCAACACGCACATGCACACACACACACACACACACACACACACACACACACACACACACACACACACACACACACACACACACACACACACACACACACACACACACACACACACACATGCACGCACAACCACTGAAAAACAAGTCCTAAGTAACATCATAAGAAACATCATTTGACACCTAAGTGTTTTCACACCACTACGATCATATTAATGATTCCAACTATGAAAGTCATAAAAAAAGAAATATTGCAGATCATCTTGAGAATGGGTGTCAGGTTGGGGTGAGAGGTTTCTGTTTGGAAGTTATGAGATGTACTGAGAAACCTATAAATCCATCCATCTGAAAGGTTCTTAGCTGGTATAGCTATAACAAGTGTCTTAAGTCAATAAGTCATTCAGTCACAACCCAATCATCACCACAAATTTTGCAGTTAGATTAAAAGAATAATCATTGATCCAACACAAAGCTGCAACAAGGTTGGCTAAACTCAATGAAATAAGAATAAGCCAAATGAACAAATTATTTGCATTGAAACAGATTATTCTCAGGCTCCTTTCTAAAGATAAAGGATTTATACCCTCATGACCCTATGCGTCACGGCCCACCAGTTGAGGAACACTGATCTGAAACACGGACAGGAGAGTGGGTCGAACAGGGATCACTGGTTGGGCGTCCTGCTGGTTCCCCCGTCTCCTAATAGCACATCCACTCATTCTGCATCAACAAACACCTCCTCAGCTGCGAAAGGACTCGCGTAATCACACACTGAAGCACAGACGCACACTCGCACACACATGGCCACACACACACACACACACACACACACACACACACACACACACACACACACACACACACACACACACACACACACACACACACACACACACACACACACACACACCGTGATGTGTCCTCATGTGCCACTCATGTTCCAGAACAGAACAGCATTCAGTAACGCGGTAGCCTATAGTTATGGAGGTTTCTACGACTGATTATGACATCCTCAGACAATATGTTTGTATTTGTTTGTATTTTCGTATTGTTAATTTTTTTTGCACCTACTTTTTATTGATATTATAGTGCAGTAGTTTTTTGCTGTGACACCCACATTTCCCCCTCTGGGATTAATGGTCATATGCTTATCCTGTAGAGTATAGCTCCTCTCTGACTGGAGATGAGCATCTGGTGAGCGTTCAGGGAACGCTGAACTGGAGGCTGAATGGAGGCCTCTGTGCTCCTGGACACGGCGTTGACCCCGTAAAACACATCGCCTGCCGGACCCCAGGGTGCACGGCGGAGGCCCTCTCCTGTGCTTCTAACCCAAACACGACTTCAACGTTGTTTCTTTAGGTACATGGCACTGAGGAGCAGGTAAGGGTGAGGTTCATGTTGAGCATGGATTCACAGGTGCGCCGAGGACCTTGGTGTTCAAAGGTGGAGCCTTTGGGCTCGGTGTGAAACACCACCAGACTACCCAGACTATTCTGGATGTTCAAGATTATAAAGGTCTATTGAAAACCTATTCGCTGGACGTGTCGTGTTTGCATCCTCTTGAGCACCAGCTTCTATTCCCTTGAATAGACCGTTTCTCCTCCACCAATTCACTCGACCTCTTCCTCGGACATGCTCTTTTAACTTGTGCTAGTCAATAAAGTCCAACGATTAGAGCGCCAGAAGCGCAGCAGACGAGACGTGGGTGGCCGTAACAGTAAACAACCACACTAGTACGCCCAACAGATCAAGGGAAAGTGGCTATCAAGAGTTGCGGCGTTGGCCGAGTCCAAACGAGATGAAGGGTTTTCTGAAGCACATGGTGTTTCGCCAGCGGGTTCCCTTGGTCGTGGATAACAGAAATCAACACAGAGGGGGATTGTATCTGCAGTCAACACTAGAGCAGATGCTCCATTAAAGTGAATGCCTTCTTCTCTATTAACTGAGATCTGATTTTCCCCCTTCAGCATTCTTGTTTTCCCCGGGCCCGGAGGGAGCCAGCGCCTCAGAGCCCAGGAATGCTCTGGGAAGGGCACCACACTGCCAGCGGTTTCTCCTCTGAACCAGCGGTTGTTCTTCTGAACACTGCACGCAGCGATGGCTGAGTCACGAGCGGCTCCACTGCTGAGAGAGCGATTTGTGCTCATCCAGATGGAGAGAGAGGACGTAGAGCCAATGACGCGACCGATCTCCGAGTCGAACGCTGTGTTTGTGCCGTTTTTTGTTGGACGCCGAGCAATCCGCTGTTTGGATGCCTGCACTTCACACTGACAATGAAATCGATTTCAGAAGACCAATTCTTTTGACGACTATCAACGAAACTATTAGAAATTCGATGGTTCCTGGTTCGACTGGTGACAGTGGGAGTATCTCGAACAACTGCCATAGGGCCCAACTGCCAAACTTGGTTTGGAATATTTGGTAGGAATATGGTGGGAATTTTTCAAGAGATTCTTCTTGAGATTCTTCTTGTCGGACTTCATGTAAGATTGAACCTAGTGAACCTGGTCCGGTCCTGAAGGATATTTTATGATATTGTATTGGATATATACGGTGGTAGGCCCAACGAAGGACCAGACTGGGGCCAGGTGCAGGGCATTACCCAGCGTTATCCTGAGTTCGTCTGTCGCCATCCAACGACCAGACCCTAGGGAGGGGGGGGGGGGGGGGGGGGGGGGGGGGGGGGGACAGCGGGTACTTTAGCAGCCTTTGATGAGGATGCCGATTGAGGTTGATGGTGGGTGGTTCATGTTGTGGCACCCTGTCTGACCCTCCAGCGCCTCATCAGACACGGACACACCCCACCCCACCAACGCCTCACCCTTTCCCTAACAAGCGGATTCCAGGGAGGCCCTGAGTGACCTCCCCAACCCGACCCACACGCTGGCCCCTCGTTCGACCTGAGGGCCGGAGCAGCCTCGTGAATTTCACACTGGGACCACAGGACGTTAACTCTGAGCTATCCCCCCCCCCCCCCCCCCCCGCGTCACAGGAGGAGAGAGTGTGCAGGAGCCGGCCCCTTCTTTGTTCTGTTCTTATTTTGGTTTTAAACCCGCTAGGCTCAGTTATCTCCCCTGTCCCAGGCAGGGAAGTGTGGTGGACGAGAATAGGCTCCGGGTGGGGGGGAGGGAGGGTGCGGGGGGGGGTATCTGGCGGTATCAGGGGCCTATCAGTGCCCCCCCCCCCCTTCCCCAGGCCTGCGATAATACACACATCCATCACGGCCCGAACATGGCGGGTGAAACGCCAGCCACCCCGGCTATTCCAGGAGCGTCGGTTTGGAAACACCAGACTTGACTGACAGGACCGTTGTTGTGGGCCTTGTGAGGCTCCCCGCAATCTGACAGACAAGAGGCACGTCTTGTCTCTCGGATAACAATGACCCTCGGACAACTGCTTTCTCAGCGTGCTGGGCTTTGTGATTTTAATTCAGTAACTTGACTTCAACGTAGCTCAACACCCGGTCACTTCTGCCCCCACCCCCCCCCCCCCCACACACACACACACACACACATACAGACACACGCACTTCCCTAAATATAGACTCCCCCTAATCCTGCAATCTCAAGGGAAGTAACAAACGCAGGCGCGTTGGTCAGCAGCACAAGCAAGTCATAGACGGAGCTGGAATTTGAATGGTGATAAAAACTCTCTTAAGACATCAGGATCCATGTGTGGGAGTTCTATCTGTGAGTCCTTTGTGTCTTTTTTTTCCACTTTTGGAGGCGCCACTGAAGGGTAATTGTATATTTTATGAGGCCTGGCTGCTGCAGTGCTTCCCCCTTGTGGAGGGGAAGCGAATTGCACCGACAGACACATAGACAGACAGACAGACAGACAGACAGGCAGACACACACACATATATATATATATATAACTAAAGATTTTTAATGACTAACTTATTACCTGGGTCCGTGGCTGGACCTTGGTAACTACTAACTTCCTAGTTTCCGTAACGTCTGTCGAGCAGGGTCCGGTGGGACGCTTAGTGAGACGCATTAAATCATCTGCGCAGTCCGATGTGGAGTGTGACTCCCTTGGTGGTCACCAAAGCTGGTTCATCGTAAGCTCCGCGACGCGACCCCCTGCTGGAGTTATTAGAAACACGATACCCTATCTAATAAAAACGGCAGATCCAATCTGCATTCTGGAACCAGCTATGTGCAGATCACTAGCACGCACCAGCGTCGTACATAACTGTGGAACCAGCTCCTTACAAACCTCTACAGTAGAACCAGCTCCTTACCGAACTTTGGATCCAGCTCCGTACGGACCTCTGCAACAAAATACAGACATCTCGAACCAGTACTTTGCAGAACTCTGGATCCAACCCCTAACATAACTCTTGAATATGCTCTTAAAATAACTCTGGATCCAACTCCTACTAGAACTCTCGAGCCAGTTCTGTACATACCTCTGGAACCAGCTGTTTACAGAACTCTGGAAAAAGCTCCATACGGATCTTGAAACCATCTCCATACAGAACTGTGGAAACAAATCCTAGCCTGTATACTATAAGGACTGGCTTTAACACAGTTCTAAATGCTTATAGCTCTTGCCCTTCTAAACAGATCAACAACAGCAAACAATATGTAGCAGGAACGTTGAGTCTTTAATGAGACCAAGCAGTTCCTTCCGTCCCTTTGACGCACAGTAAAAAAATATTTATCCACAGATCACGCGCACCTGCATTTAATGTTCGCACAGCATGGACGCACACTTGATTTGAGGGTACATACAGTAGGAGGTCGTGGAAGCCAGTGACAGGAACATATACATGCTGTTTGTTTAGTCCTGAAAACGATGACAGTGTGAGGGTCGTCTACAATGAGGCTGAACTTGTCCTTTTTTTGCATCTCCCAAACCCACACGCTGTTCCCGGGCCTCCGAAACCCTGGCGTCTGCAGCCGTCTGCTTCCACGTACAATCCATCACGATTGGAGCATCTTGAATGTGAAAATATATATTTACATACAGTAAGTATCTTCGGACCCGTTTTGAGGTCCCGATTACGAAGTTAAGTCGTGTACAGATGAGGATGTATCCGTGGAGAATTACGAGTGCCTAAAGTAGCGTACGCGCCATAACAAGATGGCCATCAGGTTAAAGTAAACACCATAACGCACACCACAGACTCCACCTTCAAACACATATTTTACATCATTTAAATTATTCACAAAACAAACGCACCCCCCACTGTTAAACTTTTCTCGAGAGTTAAATAACTAAAAGCGTAAAAACACAATCCCGCCTATCTCCAGTGTGTTGTGACATGTCTGCTTGCAGCGGCGGATGAAGAGTTTGGTCTGCACAGTTGAGGGTTAAAGACGGCGCCTCAGCTATCGCTAGCTTTAGCGCTAGCATCGGAGCAAACGGTGCGTTTTGTACAGCAGCAGGGCGAGGCAGCGGTGCAGCTTGTGTTCTTTAGAGCGTGCGTCTCCTCTCGCAGTCCGAGGACCGCCAGAGAGTCTCGTGTTGCCGCCTGGGCCCCCGGATGCCCCTGCGATGAGTCTCCCCGTATGGAAGGCTTCGTGGTGTCTTGAGGGCCCGGAAAAAACTCTCACAGCACCTCTGGGGAACACAGAACATAAAGGGCTCAGAGTCACGGCGTCCATGAAACCACAATACTAACCCCTATACTCTCGAGCGGCGCCTTGACTTCTAGATATCGCCACCTAGGCTACCTCGGTGTTAAGAGTCAACCTGCGCCTCACCACATATGCTGAACTTATTATGGATAAATACTGAGTTTAGATGATCGGTGAATGGCTGGATCAGTCCAGGGTAGGAGTGAAAACCCGCCAGCACTCAAGAGTGCCGGGACCTGGAGTCGTTCTACGTCGAGCTCTTAGCCTGGTGACCTTTAACCTCTGAACTGGTTGTAAAACAGGTGTTTAGGATTCTGATTCGTTAACCCGACACTAACTATAACTGCAGGGGGTCTAACTGATGCCAGGAGCTGTGTGTGTGTGTGTGTGTGTGTGTGTGTGTGTGTGTGTGTGTGTGTGTGTGTGTGTGTGTGTGTGTGTGTGTGTGTGTGTGTGTGTGTGTGTGTGTGTGTGTGTGTGTGTGTGTGTGTGCGTGCGTGCGCGTATGTGCGTGTGTGTTTGTGTGAGGGAGTGAATCGGTGAGTGTGACTGAATACGTGTGCATGAATGGTCGAATGCGTGTGCGCGTGATGCCCTTCAGAATACAGGAGATTGATGTGGAAAAAGTTAGTGAGAGATGGATGTCAACAGAAGCCTCTTGTCTTGACTGACATCAACACATGCTGGCCAGGCAAATCTAGGCAGGCCACGCAATGCTAGCCATTCTACACCAACTTTCTAGGCATCCTCGATTACATTAGAGTAGAGAGAATGACCATAATGGCACTAAAACACACACACACACACACCCAGACGATTCTTATTTGTCTGCTAATTTGTACGATGTTCATCGTTAGGTGGATAGATTCTGGCTACCATGTAAGGCTCTCGGGAGCAGGTGTGTTATGTGGGGACTGGAGAGAGAGAGAGAGAGAGAGAGAGAGAGAGAGAGAGAGAGAGAGAGAGAGAGAGAGAGAGAGAGAGAGAGAGAGAAGAGGAGAGAGAGAGAGAGACAGAGAGAGAGAGAGAGAGAGAGAGAGAGAGAGAGAGAGAGAGAGAGAGAGAGAGAGAGAGAGAGAGAGAGAGAGACAGAGAGAGAGAGAGAGAGAGAGAGAGAGAGAGAGAGAAGAGGAGAGAGAGAGAGAGAGAGAGAGAGAGAGAGAGAGAGAGAGAGAGAGAGAGAGAGAGAGAGAGAGAGAGACAGAGAGAGAGAGAGAGAGAGAGAGAGAGAGAGAGAGAGAGAGAGAGAGAGAGAGCAACAGGTGACAGGAGACGTGCGAGACCCTGTTTACTTTGGCTGAGATTCACCCCAGTCAGCCAGTCAGCCAGCCAGCATGTGGCCTGGGTCCAAAACCCCGGCCCCCCCGCACCCACAAAATTCAAGCTGTCACCAGGATAAAGATAACCAGCCAAGCCTCGCATTACCCCCCCCCCATCCCCCGCCCCCCCTCCTCCAACCCTCCCACAACCAAGTGCACCTTCAGTTCTGCAGATCTATGGATTAAAGGGGACCTATTACGCTTTTTCGACTTTTATGACCTATAAACGTTGTTACAATGATTGATAGTCATGTTTAACCATACACAAAAAACGATGTCGATTTTCGGGAAACTCTTCCCCTCATCTGGGCGCTTTCAGCATTCTCTGTCAACGCTCGGTTTCGTCCTTCTCCGCCCCCTCGCCCCCCTCCTGCCAACCCAACTCCGTTGTGATTGGCTACCTTCCTTGAAGCGCGCGCGGGGGCAGATTTGACCAGGCATATGGGGGCGCGGCAGGAGTGCCTCTACGTAGATGATTTCCCGGAAATGTGAACAAGTCAATCGCCAACGTTGTCCCGAGTGTTTAGCGCTCTGCACAACCACCTCAGAATGTCAGCAGGGAATACGTCGAAATGCATGTACGTCATTATTTGACACTTTAGTATGGTTAAACATGACTATATATCATTATAACAACGTTTATGGGTCATAAAAGTCGAAAAAGCATAATAGGTCCCCTTTAAGTACAAGTCAACTACTAAACTATTTATACCTTAGTGCAGGTGAAGTTGCTAAAGGGGTAACTATCCCACCTGCTACATTCATCACCCTCTTACCTGCCACATGTTGGGGCTTCATCGGACTAGCTTTCTTCATGAACGGCTCCTCGCTCTCGAAGGCCAGGATTGGCTCTGCGAGTGCATCACTCTGAGGCTTGTCCCGCCCTCCGTTGGTGCTATTGCCGTGATTGGTCAGTTGGATGATCTCTTCAAAGAGGGGCGGAGCCTCCTTTGCGGACAGACCGTTCTCCTGAAGGTTTGTCAGGCCGTTCACCATGTCGCCACCCGGCCCGCTGCAGAGAGACACAGCACGCTTATGATCAATAATATCAATAATCAATAACAATCAATAATCCCTAACATCTGAAACGGGCCACCAACCATTGGGCCACAGTCAGTGAGTTGTATTAATAAAGTAACGATTTTAAATTCAATATCAGTCTAACATTAAAGCGAGGCAATTGCAATAGTGATAACAAACACAATTTTCTGTTTGTTATCGTTGGACAGCTTAAAGACCCTGGTGGCGAGTGTTTCCAGGGTGAGAAGAGATCCAGAAAAATCTAGCTCACATGAAGGCTTGAATGCCTCTTAGCGGTTGCAGCATGGTAATGGTTAGTCACTGGCCTGCTAGCATTGGCAAGCTAAGATGAGAAAATATTAAATAGCACGTTTAGTCCCAGATGGGATATTAGGCTGTTCAATTCATGGTTCTGTAGCAGTTATGCTATCAGTCATGAGCAGCTAGCAGACTAAGATGCCAAGGCTCAGTTTTACTTGGACCACTTATGTCCTATATAGCACCTTAGGGCGTCACCATCTTGCATTGGTAGTGTAAAAGAAGCTTAAAACTGATGCACACTTATTTCGACACCATGTCTCATGAGGCGTAGCTGTTTGTCATCGGATACGTCCAATAGAGATGGTACGGAAGACTTTGAATTCCCCTAAATAGAGTAGCTAATGCTTGAAAGCAACCCTGATGAGCTCACTAGTGTGCTGCTAGCTGTCTAGATTAGCTTGCTAGAAGTATGCTCATGGTCAGCTATCGGTTGACCTATCTTTGGGTAGCAGTACACTGATTAACTTGCCAGCCATAGCATTAGCGGTATGTTAGCAATCCCGATAAGCTCACTAGCAGTAGCATTTTTATATCGGTGGACTTAAAACGCCATCCGCTTGATTAGCCTGCTAGTATAGCAGTTGTCAAACATATGGGGTGATTCGCTTGCAGTAGCTTCCTGCTATCGGTCCTGTTCAGCTCGTTAGTGGTAGCGTTTTACCAAGCTTCCTGAGTTATCAGGGGTTAGCCACTAAGTCTATCTGGTTTCAAATCGCTGGTTCGTGTTAAGGAGAAACAGGAAGGAGGTCTTACCTGTCCCGCCCATTCTGGCCATTCTCTGTCTTGTGATTGGTCGGAAGAATCTCAGATCGGGGCTGATAGTCTGCGCACGCTGTAGATACACAGATACAACACCGTTCTGTTACACACAGTTACACACACACACACACACACGCACACACACACACACGCACACACGCACGGGACCACCCAAGAGATGAGTCAGGCTAAACTGAGCATGTGCGAGGTGGGGGCTGGGTGGGAGAAGATGAGGAGGAGGGGGATGTGGTCTCGACTCAGTCCTGTGGTTGACATCTTCCTCCTCCTCCTCCTCATCACACTACTGATCCAGCATGACTGTGGTGGAGTCAGAACACACCCACCTCCTCTTCATAGAGCAGCTCAATGACTCTTGAATACACTTCTTCGCTCCCCACTCGCACACACACACACACACAGACACACACACACGCTCTCATACAGACACACACGCACGCACGCCCATGTGCTTGTGAACGTGCACATGCCCCGTGCCCCGAGGATGTGTTTGCAGTAGCAGCTGCTGTGGATATGAGGTGAGGAACGAATCGAACGTTGTGAAATAAAAAAAAATGAATGGGACTCAGATGGAGTTCGAGAACATTCTGACCCAGCACACAGAAGACAGGACACAGACACTCCACTACATGTGGTACCGCTTTGTCTGCAGGAAAAATAATATGTCATTCATCCATTTAAAGTTACATTTGATCTGTTTACTATTTAGTCATTTAGCATAGGCTTTCAACTAAATTGAGTTTTAGTGGACTTTTGTCAGATCCGTGTCATTAAAGACTAGTTAGGGGGGTTAGGGCCAACGTCTCTAGGATGACTACAGGTTATAGAAAGAAAACTTGCGGGTTCGCACCCACAACTGTTTTGTTGGAATGTCAAACACCAGCAGGCCTATTTATCTAGTGGCTTTGTTGGTTTCAACAGTGCTCAAGAGCCAAGCGGCTCACGTACGTGGATGTGTGGCAATAGCTGTATAAGCTCAGTAGAACCGGTTAAGCCTAAGGCCACGTCTAGTCCCGTCTGGTACAGGACAGACAGACTTCCCAGCAGCCCTAGGGGCATGCAGAGCCCGACCAGAGGAAGATGTTCCTCAGAGGGGTATGTTTCTCACCTTTGTTGCTGTCCACTGGTTTCATCTGGTCGTCTGGCTTCATTAAGGGCTTGCTCTCCTTCTGAGGAAATATGACACAACTATGGTAAGTCTTACAGGACATTTTAAAGACAAACCGAACCATAGTTAGTCTTAAAATACATTTAAACAGTAAAAGGAATGAACTTCCTGTTGGACATTTAAAAAACAAACAGAACCTAGGTCAACCTTCCATTTAATCCGTCCAGATCTGTGGTCACCGTTAGAGGAAATTCCGAAGGTTAAAAACGAAACCGATGTCAACTTTGTTATATGAAAATGTGGTGCAATTAAAAATATTTCTTGAAGGCTTAAATGGGTTTTTTAAGAATGGTAATCTAATAATGT
Organism: Gadus morhua; assembly: GCF_902167405.1. Classification (NCBI taxonomy): domain Eukaryota; kingdom Metazoa; phylum Chordata; class Actinopteri; order Gadiformes; family Gadidae; genus Gadus; species Gadus morhua. Next base: position 5,161,215 of record NC_044053.1, read on the forward strand.
GAGGATCCTGATGGTTTTCCTTCTGAAAATATATATATTTAGGAACAATGTGGTGGGACCGAGAGAGAGAGAGAGAGAGAGGGACATAGCGACAGATGGAGAGAGGGTTTACCGGGTCAGTCTTGCGTGTTCTCTTCATGATCTCCTCCAGACGCTAACAGAAGAAAACAAAAAGCGAAAGATATAATGTGAATCAGCAAACCGGCAGGCAGCCCTCAGTTAACCCTAAGGCACAGGCCTCACGAGACCAGACCTGTGTGCTGTGTTTCAAGCTACCATCCTCTTTTAAAGGCCCGGTTGTTTAAAGTAACCACAGCAGACTTACAAGGACTTCATGAAACATCTAATATCAGGGAAAGACCAGACATAAAATATCGCTTTAAGACCATATATAGTAGGCCTCCTCTTCTACCACAGGATTATGCTAAATGCTAAAGGTCTTGGCATGACTTTTGGCACGACTGTTTCCGATTAGAGAGAGTGACTCATCCTTCGGCCTGAGGCAGGATTCTCCGCCTGGCATCGCTGGAACCCCCCGGTCTCACGCTAACAAACAGCTCCTTGTGTCTCTTGTGAGTTTGTAAATAAAGGTTTGAAGATGATGATGATGATGCAGAGTCCAACAGCTGTTATTTGTACCTTTTATTTTATTTACTTTGTGTGTTTTTTTGTTTAATGATAGATTAAACAAAAAAGAGTCCACATTACGACACTGTATGACAGTGTGTGCTAGTTGTTCCTGTGTTGATCAGTGTTTTACAGCCAAAGCTGTTATTAATTCCCCGCTTGGCTCTGTTTTAGGTAGCAGGCGTAGCATCCAGCATCATTTAGCATGTGTGGACCATTGGGGGGCGAGGAAAGAAAGAAAGAAAGAAAGAAAGAAAGAAAGAAAGAAAGAAAGAAAGAAAGAAAGAAAGAAAGAAAGAAAGAGAGAGCGAGAGAGATTTTTATTGCTTCTGTTTTTTTAATGCTGTTGCAGTTGTTGAAGTAACTTTCCTGCCAAACAATTATTGTTTATTTGAAATTGATAGTGAGAGTTGGGACTGAGAGGAAAAACAGAGAGGAGGGGAAGGGGAGGGCTTGTAAGCCAGTATGTGGGAAACGCCAGATTAATAAAAATAACATAGTGTGCGTGTTTAAGGACGCAACGCTGCAGCCTCTTGTTGGTCCTGACTCCAGCTGCCCCTCGTAAAGACAGAGAGATGAGGAGTTTATTGGGCCGAAGATTCACACCATCAAAGAACACCCTGTTATGGTGGACCACAGGTTTACAGTTGTCTTTAGGCGTTGAGGATGTGTTGTCAGGGTTTGCTGTAGTTGTATTGAGGTTGTGTTGTCAGGGTTTGCTGTAGTTGTATTGAGGTTGTGTTGTCAGGGTTTGCTGTAGTTGTATTGAGGTTGTGTTGTCAGGGTTTGCTGTAGTTCTATTGAGGTTGTGTTGTCAGGGTTTGCTGTAGTTGTATTGAGGTTTGTGTTGCAGTGTCCAGGTTGTGTAGTATTGAGGTTGTGTTGTAGTGTTTAAGTTGTGTTGTAGTGTACAGTCTGTGTAGTTTTGAGGTTGTGATGTCGTTTTCAGGTTGTGTTGTAGTGTCGAGGTTGTGCAGCATTGAGGTTGCGTTGGAGAGTACAGGTTGTGTAGCAAAGATGAGGAAGGCTCCTACCTTCTTCCGCTCCAGTCTTTCCTGCTCCTCCTTCTGGAAGTGTTTCTCCCTCTCCAGGCGCTGCTTCTCCGCCTCCTCCCTTGCCTTTGCCTCCACCTCCTCCTTCTACACAAACACACACACACACACCATTATCATGGAGAAACTGAAGTAACAAGACCTCTTATCGAGGGAGTGGCTGTTCTGCAATTATTGTTTACTCTATCCAAAGTGTTTCTTCTCAGGCTATATTTAAACGTGTATTTTCAGCATTTACGGGCCACGCGCTGAAAGTCTTGTTATAATGCCAACCCACATTCAAGCACAAGCTGCAATTCCCTCTCTGTCCAGCAGATGGGGTCCAAATTCAGCTATGCGAACAACTACCAGTTACACAGATGATGATGAGGCCGTCTGCTGTCGTGATACTGCGACTGGTCTCATCCCGTGCCTTGTCTCACTGAGTTGTGCCTAGTTTATAGTTCTTCACGGAAAGTAAACAGGTACGGTTGTTTTTCAACTCCCGGTATGCTTGGTTTGCCTTTGCAGTTGAGGTTTGTCTTAGCTTTGTTTACCTTTACAGGTCAGCTAGGTTTACCCGTGCAGGAGGGGTATGTGGAAGTGTGTTTACCTATAGAAGTAAGCTAGGGGTACCTGTTCAGTTGAGGTGTGTTTAAGGTCTGTTTACCTATAGGTGAGATGTGTGTAAACCCTATTTACCTAGGCCCCTTTCCCGCATGCAGTTTTTCCCTGCAGAGGTCTTGATGATTTCCTGTACGGGGTCATGTGAGAAGGAACAGGGATATTCCTGGAAATCTGCACAAGCAATTTTGCCTGCTCATGACGTAGTGACATTTCCGGATCACTGCCTTTACAGCTGTGTTGTGAATGAAAGCAGTCACATGGCCGGTAGAGGCACACAAAGGGTTACGTCATCTGACGTTAGACTCTTTCACATAGAGCGTGCCAACCGATCACAAGACTCCACTGAGGACGTGTATGAAATCAGCAAATGTTTATTTTAACACACCACTGCTTATGGCGCTATCCGAACGTATTATCATTATTACATCATTATTACTAGTACAGCTTCTCATTTGCAAACAAACCCCTTTTTTTTCTGTACAGGCTCCAAAATAAGAGAGCTACTCTGAGTTTGTGAGGTTTGAGGCCGCTGGCCCCACTGAGCGTAGAGTCAGCGAGTCGATCTTAACACGGAGACGGATCTGAATCCACGACTGTTTATCTTAATGAGCCAGTGCTTTTGAGTAATCCGATTTTGGAACCTGTACTTTTTTTTCTGTACAGGTTCCAAAATAAGGGAGCTACTCTGAGTTTGTGAGGTTTGAGGCCGCTGGCCCCACTGAGCGTAGAGTCAGCGAGTCGATCTTAACACGAAGACGGATCTGAATCCACGACTGTTTATCTTAATGAGCCAGTGCTTTTGTGTAATCCGATAACAATATCAACACAGCTCCTTTTGCTGGCAAAGAAGCCCTTTTGTTCAATAATTTCTAGAAACAAGAAATAAGGGAGCTCGTCTCAGTGTTGCATCACCGCCATCTACTGGTCTCCTGGTCCATATTACAGCATTGTTATATCATTCTAACCCTAGAATCGTCCTGAACATAGCTGCATGCGTGAATAGTATTACTCAGTAACGGTGCCTTCAATGTTATCCCAGTCATTTAGTGTGAAAGGGGTTCTTCTCCAGTTAAGTCAGTAAGCTCTTTTGGTAAGCTTGGTTTACCTGTGCAGGTGAGGTATGAGTAAGGTGTCTTAACCTATACAGGTAAGCAGGGTTTACCTGTGCAGGTGAGGTATGAGTAAGGTGTCTTAACCTATACAGGTAAGCAGGGTTTACCTGTCCATGTGAGCTGTCTAAGGTGTGTATACCTACACAAGTAAGTTAGGTTTAATTGTCCATGTAAGCTGTGTGTAAGGTGTGTTTACCTATACAGTTAGGTTGGTTTACCTGTCCAGATGAGCTGTGTGTAAGGTATGTTTACCTACACAGGTAAAATGGTTTACCTGTCCAGGTGAGCTGTGTGTAAGATGTATTTACAGACACAAGTAAGTGAGGTTTACCTGTCCATTTGAGCTGTGTAGGGTGTGTTTACCTGTCCAGGTAAGTTGGTTTACCTGTCCAGTTGAGCTGTGTGTAAGTTGTGTTTACCTGTCCAGGTAAGCTGTGTGTAAGGTGTGTTTACCTGTCCAGGTGAGCTGTGTGTAAGGTGTGTTTACCTGTCCAGGTGAGCAGTGTGTAAGGTGTGTTTACCTGTCCAGGTAAGCTGTATGTAAGGTGTTTACCTGTCCAGGTAAGCTGTGTGTAAGGTGTGTTTACCTGTCCAGGTGAACTGTGTGTAAGGTGTGTTTACCTGTCCAGGTAAGCTGTGTGTAAGGTGTGTTTACCTGTCCAGGTGAGCTGTGTGTAAGGTGTGTTTACCTGTCCAGGTAAGCTGTGTGTAAGGTGTGTTTACCTGTCCAGGTGAGCTGTGTGTAAGGTGTGTTTACCTGTCCAGGTGAGCTGTGTGTGAGGTGTGTTTACCTGTCCAGGTGAGCTGTGTGTGAGGTGTGTTTACCTGTCCAGGTGAGCTGTGTGTAAGGTGTGTTTACCTGTCCAGGTGAGCTGTGTGTAAGGTGTGTTTACCTGTCCAGGTGAGCTGTATGTGAGGTGTGTTTACCTGTCCAGGTGAGCTGTGTGTAAGGTGTGTTTACCTGTCCAGGTGAGCTGTGTGTGAGGTGTGTTTACCTGTCTAAGAAGGAGCTCCTGCTCCTCCTGCTCCACCTTCGCTCTCTCCTGGGCCTCCTGCTCATCCTGCAGCCGCTGCGTCTCGTCCCTCCTTCCCTGCTCCTCAGCCTCTACCCTGGCCTCCTCCTCACGCCTCCTCCTCTCCTCTTCCTCCCGGACGAGTCTCTCCTCATTCAGCACCCTGGCAGGGGGAGGAGATGGTGCAGTGTCAGGACAGATACGTGTAATATCCACGTTAAGTCAATGTCAGTTCCATCATGCAACCATTCTTATGTCCATCAAATAAAAGTTTGGACTCAAACTATTATTTATTGAATTGACCAGAAAGCAGAAATAAAGACACTACTTGTAGTTTGTGTGTGCATGTGTTGTGTGTGTGTGTGTGTGTCTGTGCACGCGCGCATGTTTGTGTGTGTGTGTGTGTGAAGCACCCGCCTGTGTGTCTGTGTGTTAGCACACGTGCATGTGTGTATATACGTGTGCGTGTGTGTGTATGTGTGTGGCACCCGCGTGTGTGTCTGTGTGTAGCACCCGCATGTGTGTCTGTGTGTAGCACCCGCGTGTGTGTCTTATGTGTTGCACGTGTGCATGTTGGTAGCCTGTGTGTGTGCATGTGTGTATTGCTCAGTGTGTGTGTTGAGGTCTGACCTGTCGCTCTCCTCCTGCTGCCGGCGCTCCTCCTCCTCCTTCTCCCTCCGCTCCCGGGCCTGACGCCGTCGCTCCGTCAGCAGACGCCCCGCCTCCTCGCGGTCCGTAGTCCCCCCGGTTGACCTACCAGCCGGTGACGTCGCCGCGTCGCCCCCGGGCGACCTCGCTGATTGGCTGTGCAGGGAGGCCGGGCTGGGGATGGGAGCACTAGATTGGGCCGTGGGGGCGTGGCTAACCGTAAGGGTGGGAACGACGGGGGAGCCTGTTTACAAAGACAGGAACACAGTTTTAGTCACGCAGGGAGGAGGGAAAGACAGTGATGGGAGACAGAGAGAGAGACACAGACAGAGGGAGAGAGAGAGAGTAATAGAGACAGAGAGAGACACAGACAGAGGGCGAGAGAGAGAGTAATGGAGACAGAGAGAGATATGGTGAGAAAGACAGAGACAGAGGGAAAGACAGAGAGAGTGAGAGTGAGACAGAGCGAGAGACGTAGACAGAGAGTGAGAGTGTGAGAGTGAGACAGAGGGAGAGACGTAGACAGAGTGAGAGTGAGACAGAGGGAGGGACATATACTGAGAGTGAGACAGAGGGAGATACGTAGACAGAGAGTGAGAGTAAGAAAGAGGGAGGGACGTAGACAGAGAGTGAGAGAGTGAGACAGAGGGAGGGACAAAGACAGAGAGTGAGACAGAGGGAGGGACGTAGAGTGAGAGTGAGACAGAGGGAGGGACGTAGACAGAGAGTGAGACAGAGGGAGATACGTAGAGAGACGTAGAGAGACGTAGACAGAGAGTGTGAGAGTGAGTGAGTGAGACAGCGGGAGAGACGTAGACAGAAAAAGAGAGAGTGAGACAGAGGGAGAGACGTAGACAGAGAGTGAGAGTGAGACAGAGGGAGAGACGTACACAGAGAGTGAGACAGAGGGAGGGACGTAGAGTGAGAGTGAGACAGAGGGAGAGACGTAGACAGAGAGTGAGACAGAGGGAGGGACGTAGACAGAGAGTGAGACAGGGAGAGACGTAGACAGAGTGAGACAGAGGGAGGGACGTAGACAGAGAGTGAGACAGAGGGAGGGGCGTAGACAGGGAGTGAGACAGAGGGAGGGACGTAGACAGGGAGTGAGAGCGTCCACTCACCCCTCCTGGGTTCGGGGGTGTTGGGCCGTCGGTCCCGGGTCCGCCCCAGGGGCGCTGGGGAGGGGGAGGAGGCGCGGTGCTCGATGCGCACGGGGGTCATGGCCCGTCTGGGGCGGTGCTTGGGGGTGGAGGGGCTGGCCCTGCCGGGGGTGGAGGCTCGGCCGGGAGGGGTCCGGCCGGCGCCGGCCCGCCCGGGGCTGGGCCGGGGGGAGGAGGGCCTGGGGGAGGAGGGCCGGGGGGAGGAGGTCCTGGCGGACGCGGGGGAGGAGGGTCTGCCCTTGGGGGTACCGGCAGGGGCGTCTGGGCGTTGTCGCGACAACGGACTGGGGCTGAGAAAAACAACAACACATGTCGATTTACTCACGGCTGGATAAAGAGAAGAACATTTATACCGACATTGATAAAAGAAGATTCATGGTCTTTCAGGAGCGTGCACTCGGTATCTTGTACTCGGGTTGGGTTACGTTTAAGGATCGTAGCCAATTGGCACTAATTTGGCTTAAGTTTTGGCCGATTGAGGCCGGATATGGATGGAATCACAACGCACCATTATAAGCACAACGGCGGAACGTGCCTCTTTAGCCCGGCACGTGGTCGGTTATGCAACAAGTTAAAAGGCAATGACATCATTGCTCCGGGGGAAGATGACCGCACAGCTAACAAACAATCACAACCATATGACCTCATCTCTCAGAGAGCTTTACGGCACTCTGAGGGCAAGAGCGAAGACGTCCGTGAGAGAGAGACACGGAGAGACAGGAACAAAGAACAAGAGAGATCCATCAACGGGAGAGGGGCCATGTTGAGACATTCAGTCACTTAGTTGTCACATGTCTTAGCCCTTGGGGGGCTATGGGGGGGTTGGTAAGTGGGTGAGAGAGTGAGTGTGATGGGTGAGACAGAGACTTGGTCTACCTGGGGTCTGGTCTGATCCGCATGCTGGGCATAGATTGTCTCTTCTTCACCACCTTCTCTCTGGCCAGAGAGCTCTTCTCTTTCTCGTTCTCTCGCTCCTTGTCTCTCTTCTCCTTCTCGTTCTCTCGCTCCTTGTCTCTCTTCTCCTTCTTGTTTTTGTCCATCTGGCAGAGGAGAAGCAAGCCCACAGCCTTCATCATACAAAGATCGTTCAGAGGGATCTCATTCAGACCTCGGCGTTCATTCAGAGGGAGTTTCTGTGAATATTACTCTGTTCAGTGTACAAAACATTGGATAGAAAACATGTGACACCAAATATAAGTGACACTAAATGACGATGGGGCAGTACAAACTATAGAACGCTCTGCTTTCCTACCACTATCCTATCCTGTCGCCGTTCATTTGAAAAACATTACACCAACCTTATTTACAGTTCTATTATGGCTGCTAGATTATGGAAAAAATCATAATCATGATTATTTTGGCCAATAGTGAAATCATGATTATTCAAAAGATTATGTTTGAGTTTAGAAACATGATTCATTGATTGAGAATTTCTCCCCCAAGAAAACACTTTATAACCGAGAACTATGAAATGTCCCCTTAATAAAAGACACAAAATGTTCAAACAGAAAATGTTCAAACAGAAATAAATGTACAAATATGTATCCAGCTGCTGAAAAATATATATCTTCAACTCAGTTATATCAGTTTGGAGATCGCATTTTGATCGTCGAAATCATGATAAAAATTCAATTAATCGCACAGCCCTAAATTCTATTAATATATTCATCCTTTCGGCTTGAAATGATAGATTCTTCGTCTGTTTTGTTTTTCTGACCCCCGCACCAAAGACGAGCCCCTGGTCCATTCCTACATTATCCGTGCGGAACGTGAGTGTGAGTGTGTTGCCCGGGCAGCGCAGCGTACCGGCGTGGAGCTGTGTCTCCGCGCGGCGATGTCCGGTGAGCTGGCTGTCACGCCCCAGCGCTGGGAGCACCGGTGGAGCTGCCGGTGGAAGCAGGGCGCTAGCGGGCTGGCCGACGCCGAGCGCGGACACAGAGGGGATTCTGGGTAAGGATGGAGACGGACGACAGAGTCGGTCAAGCGTCGTAGCGTAGTTGCGGGAGTATAAGGCCCAATCCCATTTCTACCCCTTACCCCTTCAAAACAAGGGGGGAGGGGGAAGGGGGAGGGGTAAGGCCCAATCCCATTCCTACCCCTTACCCCTTACCCCTTCAAAACAAGGGGGGAGGGGTAAGGGGAAGGGGTAAGGGGTAGGAATGGGATTGGGCCGTAGTTGTAAGAATTTGTAACTAGCAGAAGTATTCGTTGTTAGTAGTTGTAAGTTGTGGTTGGGGTAGACATAACAGTAGTGGTGGTGGTAGCAGTGATTATAGTTCGTAGTTGTAGTAGTTTAGTGGGGTTAGTATTAATAGTTCAAGTCGAACGTGTTGTAATTCTTAAGACTGAAGGTAGTATTTATTCTTCAAGTCATCCAAATTTGTAGTTGTCCAAAATAAAGCCGTAAGTCAGTATTTCTTCTTCACGTCGTCCGTGTTTGAAGTTTCCCAAAATAAACCCTGAAATTAGTTTTATTTATTCTTCCGCGTCGGTCAGGTGACTCACGGGAGTCCTTCCCATTGGCCAGGACGCTGGCGGCACTGCGACTGCGGGCCAGGAAGGCCAGGGTGGGGGTCATCAGCCGGTCCACCACGCTGCTCTCCCAGGGACTCAGGGCCAGACTACGGTCTGCAGCAGAGGACAAACAACCTCACGTTAGAACGGCCGACTGTCGGTATCCGTAACTTCTGTTCGTAGAATACCACTGACCGTGTATCAGCTTTAAAGAGCGTCTGATCTCTGTTTATCGTTGTTTATCGTTGATAAAAACACCAGATTTAAATGATCCAATCATCACATTGATTCTGATTGTTTAGAAGACACCGGAAGTAAAAACCAGAGGATAATAAAGAAGAGGGGAGAAGAATATGTCTCTAGCCAGACGATAGATGCTTCTAACACTTGACCAGAGAGATTCAGTCCAACATGGCATGACAGTTGTGTAGTTTTTTTTCTATGTTTGGTTGTGGTAGACCATCAAAACATGACTTAATTACATGAACATTCAGCTTTCAACAGTATCTAAACACTCTGTATCTGTCATGCAAGGAACAGTTGTGTGGGTGGAATGGAAATGAAATCAGGGGCCCACTCCAGTGGCAAATCCAGAGCAGGGATGAAATGTCAAACACCAAAACACCAAAACGACACAAATAACAATAATAAACCATAAGACAGAACATTGAAATCATGATACAAGTTTGAGGTGGCCACAAAAAAAAGTTACATAAAATTCCCCACACCAACAACAGAAACCCAGAAAACCAAATTGGGGGACGGATGGTAGGTTTGGAGAAGGATCAAAAAAATCATACAGGGAGGCGGATTGGCTGATCAGACATCAGGCAGGATCGTGATTGGGTGATCAAGGAGCGGGTAGGAACATCCAGGGGAGCGAATCAACGCAACGGAACTGAAGCAACAAATCACAGGAAGCGATGGAGGCGCGGGCGGGTGATTGGTCGACAGGGAGAGGTGCCGGCAGTTGATTTGGCTGACATGGGGTCTCCTCAGAGACGGTCTTACTTCTGTTGGGGGAGGTCCAGAGGGTGGCGGAGCTCTTGGACAGACGCTTGGTGAGGACAGAGTCCGCGTGATTGGTCAGGTTGACGGTCGACACCGAGCACCCGCCTGGGGGAACCGAGAGAGCGCCGCACACACGGGGTCATACCGGGACACTTCCTGCAGTGTCACGGTTAAACCCTTCCCCCTCCCCCCCCCCGCATACAATGACCCTGATGATGAATGAACTCACACACTGGGATGGTACACAATACACTTACAGGGTTTATATAAGCACACTCAAACACACGCGCACACACACAGCTTGTCTTTTAACTGCCAGGGTACCCGTGGGAACTCAAACGTGTTTTTTTATTTTGTCAACTCAAAGGAAACCCAGTCCCTTTGAAAAACCAATACCATTCCAAATCATTTATTACAAACATACAGGGAGAAACATGGAAAGAGATTTATAACTGACTGTATTATAGTACAATAATAATACTGTATCAATAATTTAAGAAGCATAAAAGCCACTGCTTGCTTCACCCGCCCCTCCTGGATGTTCAAGGCCTTTAAAAGTTGTAATAAATAGTAAAATGTTGAATGTCAGAGCCAGGAACATTGATGGTATCTGAAAGAGCTACTTTCATTCCTGGATCTGCTAAGCTCTATCGGCCCTCTATTAAGTGCAAGTTCCTGGCTCTCGTGCAAACTCACGTTACAAGTGGTCCCTATAGTGGTATAACAAGTAGAAGTGTCCACCCAAATGTCTGGTTGATAGATCAGCCTTCCTTCCAGCTGGTACAGCAAACACAAACATGTCTCCAATACAAAAATGTCGCCAATTGTAAAATAATATCCTTAGAAATTAATTTCCAAGAGCGGTGTAATCAAATAGAAAACCCTGCTTCTAGAGGGGTGTTACAGTGAAGGTATTAAATACAAAAAACACAGATTAATCATTTTAAACAGGCAGCAACCTGCAACCCTGAAAACTGGCGTGTGAGAGCGGAAGTGCATCCGCCTGCACTGATGTTACGCAACGCGTGTGTGACGCGTATCTATTAAGAATGACAGGGCATGTATCACGTATGACCCTACGCATGACATACTTATGTAAGCCGCACACATGACTTCATCCCATTGTGTTCACAACGCCGAGGTATCATGCATGCGTGACACACACATGTGAAGTCTCTATGACATTAGCACGACGGCTAATCTGCGTGACCCATCTATGCTGTGGCTGTAGAGTACGTATACTCTACAATGTGCTGTGGGTTCCACTCACTGTCCTTGTGGCCGGGGTTCTGGCCCAGTCCTCCGGCCCACGACCACCTCTGCTGCCGGATCTCAGCCCAGCTCTTCTTCACCGAGCGCTGGACGGCAGCTTCGTAGCGCTCCTGCAGCGACAGAGCGTGTACCGTGTTGCGTGTTATAGTGCCGGCGTTTAAAAACCACCCACAGCCATCTTACAAGAATGGCTCCTGCGTTATGACATCATTACATCAAAAGTCTCAGCCTGAGGTCACAGAAATTACCGCTAAGACATTGCGATGACATCAATAACTTTTGAACCCTGGGTCGGTGCTAAGAAGTCACAGTCTGTGTTCTGACAGCACTGTACTTAGTTATGACACGCCACCAGTACCTAGTTTTACATCGCAGTGCACAACTATGACATCACCACACCTCGTTATGACATCACGGGTACCCAGTTATGTCGTCGCAGTACAAAGCTCGGACATCACTACACCGCGTTATGACATCGTAGTACCTGGTTATCACATCACTATTCCCTAGTTATGATGTTGCAGACAGTACACAGCTACGACACCGCAGTGCCTGGTTATGTCATCGCAGCACCTTAGTATGAAGTCGCAGTACATAGCTACGACTTGGCAGTACCTGGTTAAGACACCACAGTACCTAGTTAGGACAACAAACAGTACATAGCTATGACTTGGCAGTACCTGGTTAAGACACCCCAGTACCTGGTTAAGACACCACAGTACCTGGTTAAGACACCACAGTACCTGGTTAAGACACCACAGTACCTGGTTAGGACGCCACAGTACCTGGTTTAGACGCCACAGTACATAGCTATGACTTGGCAGTACCTGGTTAAGACACCACAGTACCTAGTTAAGACAACACACAGTACATAGCTATGACTTGGCAGTACCTGGTTAAGGCACCCCAGTACCTGGTTTAGACACCACAGTACCTAGTTAGGACACCACAGTACATAGCGATGTAATCCCGGTACCTTGTTCTTCTCCAGCTTCAGCTGCTGCCTCTCCTCCAGGGCACAGCGCCTCTTCTCTGCCAGGAGCCGCTGCTCCTCCAGCCGCCTCCTTCTCTCCTCCAGCTGCTGGTCCCTCAGCTGGCGGGCTCGCTCCTCCTTCTCCTGCCAGTGGCTCTGCTTCACCGCTGGGGAGGACCCAGAGGAGCAGGAGGTCAGAAGGGACACGCTTCACAACACCTTACCCCTGTTGACCGCTAACCCCAGGGCCTCCACATCTAACCGTGAATCCCAGAACCTCCACTTCTTACCGCTAACCCCAGAACCTCCACCTCTCACCTCCAATGGAACAACCTTTAACGTGCAGGTTTCGTTTAGAATAATGAATCATTACTTTAAAAAACGATATGAATTTTTTTGTCAAAGGTTCCAAACTTGTGAGCAAACATTTTTCTTTCTGTTGTATTACATATAGTTCTTTAACAGATGCTTTTATCCAAAGGGGATGTTTGTGTTTAGTAGCTGTATTCCATCTCCTCTACCATTTCCTCTGCAGGGAAAAACAAACAAATTCAATCACTGGACTTTTCCGAAGACCACAGCATTACTGTTACACTTAGCGTAATCACATCTCCCCCTTACCTTCATAACAAAAACACAGTCTGGGTTTTACTGTGGTGCCTAACCATAACACAATTTACTAAGCCGTTGAAGGCGTGTCTAAATAAACCCCCTCAGCACAGAGTTCAGCGGTGCTAACCCCTAATCCTGTGTCTAACACTCACCCCTAACTATAACCCTTGTGACCTCATGGCCACATCCACTAACCGTTTGGTTTGGATTCTTATTGAGAGGCAGAGAACCTGAAGCTAGATGGATCAGCATTAATTATTATGAGGGATGCACCGTACCACCTAGTACTACACTTTAATGTATGGAACGTTAATGTGTGTGTCCACATGGGTACTATATTGATATTATATATTGATATTAACATATCAACTTTCCCTCTGTGGATTTCAACCTCAATATCGATATTATTATGGTATTTTATCGATGCATTCCAAGAGTTAGAAGATGAACTGATAGTTATCTATAGAGTGGTAAATAACTAACTAAAATAAATGTTATGCTGCTGGAATAATACAATGTAGAGAACCAGTAAGACCACAACACAACACATGAATAGGATGATTACACTGCACGCATGAACACGACATGAAGATGAGAAAACAGATTGATCAGACGATTGCGTTGGATGAACCGTAACTAAAAACATATTTGCTGATCGTTGATTGATGATTCATCAATGCCTCCACCGACACCGCAAGCACACAGGTGTGCATGGCTTACCTTGTATCTGGCCCAGCTCTTCTGCAAGGGGGAGGGGGGAGACAAGAGCAGCTGTCAATCATGCAAAGCATGCTAGCGTGTTGCAGGCAGGTCAGTGCCAGTCACAGTGTAGATCAACATGATGTGTTGCATTATTCCTATGATGCATTGATTTAAACCCGGTATACCCAATAGCCAAACTTAAACTTGTTGAACCTCAAACCAAAATGTAATCTTTAATTCAATACTTAGATTTTAGAATTGTAGCATTAAACTTAACATCACATAATAAAATATTTTTTAATGCATTATGGGAATAACCACCTGGATATCTTAAGAAAAAAGTGTCAAGTGTAAAACTGTGTGAAGCCCTCGTTCGCAACTAACAAAGTAAGATAGACGTTTTCAATAAAGTTTTGCGGCCCATCCGTCATGCAGGTTAAACAGTGAGTGAGGTAGCCTTACAGAGCTGACGGGAGCAGAAGGTGCTAGAAGCTGAGCCAACACCATTAACAGTAGCTATAACAAGTAGTAGCAGTATTTGTGAGCAGTTGAGCATGCACAAAGCAAGCAAAGTGCTTGACAACCAAAATTCTAGGTTTTCTGCGTTTGATAAGAGTGACATATGTCCTATAATGTCCTCCTGCGTATTGAGTACACACGAGAAATAATTCCTCCTGTTCCACGAGCCACCAGCAGGCGGAGCTGTCCCTTCATTCTGACTCACCCAGATATTTGGCCTTCTCCTCTCGGCGCGCTCTGGCAAGCGACTGCCTGTCATCGGACTTTACTAAATCTGGAGAGAGAGAGAGACAGGGGAGAGAGAGCAGAGACGTAGAGATCAGTTAGAAGAGGAGAGAGAGAAGGGGGGGAGGGGGGGCGTTTGTTTCCTAGGCTTGGAGTAGCAGGTGTGTGGGGTTTCTGATACTAAACAATACATCAGTAAAAAACCAGAAGAAGCTCCTCAGAATACCATCTGCAGTTGGGTGGTTCATTCAGGCGTACAAACACCTACGCCACACGCAAATGCAAGACAGGTCGGGGTAATATTCAAATCCACCGATTTCGATGCTTTGGTGGTAATGATGACACCTGCATGTATCTGTCCTGCATCCAATACCTGTACCGAACCACCTCTTACCCATGCCTGAACACAACATTTCCTAACCGCGTAAGCGTGATCAAATGATCATCTTTCTAGTTTCAGCCATCGTAGACCCATCTTCAATCTTCAATCATCATTTTCCCAACAGATCGACAGAGAGGGCCGGTAAGCGACGTGGCAGACGTCACGCTGGTGTGTGCACACGTGCGTGCGTGTGCGCTCGGTTCCTGGAGAGCATTACATCACTACATCCTTCCTTCCCTCCCTCCCTCCTCCATCCCTCTCCCTGCCAACGTCCATGCCCTCCGTAGCGTATGTTTCAGCACGGACAGGGAGTCGTCATTATGTCTACTGAGGCGAGACATCACCCCCCCCCCCCCCCCCCCCCCCCCCCCCCCACCCCACCCCCCCACCCACTCATAGCAGAAGCCTGACCCACTTTGGTATTAATACGCCTCACGTGCACCTCACGTGCACCGCACAGTGCTACCTAGAACGCCCTGGCAACCTCACATGCAGAGGACCACATGAGTGTGTGTGTGTGTGTGTGTGTGTGTGTGTGTGTGTGTGTGTGTGTGTGTGTGTGTGTGTGTGTGTGTGTAGTGTGTGTGTGTGTGTGTGTGTGTGTGTGTGTGTGTGTGTGTGCCTGTGTACATGTGTGTGTGTGTGTGGTGTTACGCCAATAAATCCCTGAAACTGACTCACAATCGTACCCACCCATAGATAAACATGTGCAGGTGATACAAGGAAGGCTGGATGGATGGATGGATGGATGGATGGATGGATGGATGGATGGATGGATGGATGGATGGATGGATGGATGGATGGATGGATGGATGGATGGATGGATGGATGGATGGATGGATGGATGGATGGATGGATGGATGGATGGATGGATGATAAATAAGGGACTGATGATAGACTGTTTGAAGTGATGGACCGTAACATGAAAACAGACAAGGCTGGTCTTCTCGCAACTTTATCGCACGAAACCCTGAACCTATTTGATGCCTTGCAAACTTTCTCAGATGAGGTAATGCCATGCAGCCCGCCCTTCCCTCACCCACGCTTTCTGACGCCCCCCAGCAGAGAGGGTGGAAGGGGTGAGGGAGGGGCTCATAGCATTACTGCATGCTAGTCTTGCATGAGGTCTTCGGAGGGAGAGGCCAGCTAAACAGGAAGCCCAGTCGACCAGGGGAAGTGAGGGACATTTTTAAAAGCAGACTAAAGACACGGAGAGGAAAGCTGGAGGAGAGGAGGAGAGGAGGATAGGAGGAATGAGCTCTGTTGGAGGGCCCCATCATGATCGGCCCCTGGATGGTGACTATGAGCAATGCTACTAGCTGATTGGAGGAGTTGGTCCTGTCTCGAAACATCGAGGGTGAATTCGACGGAAGATATTTCTGGTCGGCTTGCATGTAGCTTAACCTTTAACGTAGCCTGTGATGCTGAACATGCTGTATTTATCTACATCTTTGAAAATGTGGGCTGTGCCAAACAGGTCGGGTCTGGTACTATTCACACTCACAAAACCTTTGTTAATCATTATTTTAGATTGTGCAGGCCGATTATTACATTTGTAAAGTAAAAACGAATAAAGTCAAATTAAACCACAATTAATTACCATAACTATAGTGGTGTAAACGGTAACAATATATCAATGACCATAGCCGGGTTGATGGTAACATATCGTTCACTTAGGTTTCATTGTTAAAAATACACCATTTACTATTATTAAGCCTGACAATGCCAATGAGTAATTCATGAATGCATATAAGTCATCTCCCTTGTGTATGAAAATGCCTCATGGGCCCTCCTCTGTACAATATAATACCTGCCCCGTGTAAGATCAACTGTTGGGATGGGCCCAACCCGGGGGGACGGGGTCTGCCGGAAGGCCGGCTGACCAGGAGGGGGGGGGGGGGGGCTTCGACACATCTCTATCCAGCGGACCGCAGCGAGCCAACAGGTGAACGTGGAGAGCAGCCCTTACCTCTCTTGGACCGGGGGACGGGGGAGGCGGGGGAGGCGGGGGAGGTGAGGTCAGCCTTGGGGGTGGGCGCCCCTGAGCGCCGGAGCGCCTCCACCTTGGAGGACGGCCCTCGCCTCCGGAACGGGGACTCGGACCGGGCGGGGCAGCTCTCACCCTCGGGATCGGGGCGAACGAGGCTCACTTCAGGCGCTGGTTCAGAGAGAGAGAGAGAGAGAGGGGGGGGGGGGGAGAGGGGTGTGAGATGAAGGGCGACGGCGGAGAGTCGTCGATGTACAGCCGTGACTCGACCGGTCCGGTCTGTCTTCATTCCAGCTGGTGGGGCCTTGAGGAGCTCCTCCGAGAGGACATGACGACACACGAGTTTCTGTGTTTTTTCTACTCTTCGTCATGCATCACTTTTGTTCATGTATGTGACGGGCCGACTCTAACGTTTGTCACCGGCTAAAAAAGGTGTTTGGCGGGCAAAACAAAGGCACCGCTGTTTCGCAGAGACACACGGGAGATTAGCCGGAGATTAGCCGGTGGGGTTTCAGGAGAAGTCATTCTCATCATTTGTGAGAACTTGCAACAGCAGACCATGTAAACACTGGGTTCCACCACTCAGAACCAAAGGAAGCAGAGGCTGTAGAGACAGAGAGAACCAGAGGTAGTGGGTTCTACCGAATACAACCAGAGGTACTGGGTACTACTAGACACAACCAGAGGTACTGGGTTCTACCGAACACAACCAGAGGTAGTGGGTTCTACCGAATACAACCAGAGGTACTGGGGTACTACTAGACACAACCAGAGGTACTGGGTACTACTAGACACAACCAGAGGTACTGGGTACTACTAAATACAACCAGAGGTACTGGGGTACTACTAGACACAACCAGAGGTACTGGGTACTACTAGACACAACCAGAGGTACTGGGTACTACTAAATACAACCAGAGGTACTGGGGTACTACTAGACACAACCAGAGGTACTGGGTACTGCTAGACACAACCAGAGGTACTGGGTACTACTAAATACAACCAGAGGTACTGGGGTACTACTAGACACAACCAGAGGTACTGGGTACTACTAAATACAACCAGAGGTACTGGGGTACTACTAGACACAACCAGAGGTACTGGGTACTACTAGACACAACCAGAGGTACTGGGTACTACTAAATACAACCAGAGGTACTGGGGTACTACTAGACACAACCAGAGGTACTGGGTACTACTAAACCTAAGACCCATGGGCTTGGAGGCTAAACAAAGCCAAAGCTGTAATTCCAGAACAACAGTCCCGATAGCTGATCAAGACCCAGGACAATCAGAGTCATTGTCCTGCAGGATCACGGTTTATGCAGCTCTTTAGCCACATTATGTACCGTGACAAATCTAATTCCACGCTCTGATGTTGTATACTAGATAACAGTCTTGAGTCCTTTTTTATTTGTGCTGAAGCCCTCAAACCATTCTCTGAGAGATGCTTCCGGACAGACCTGAGATAGATGTTAGAGGTAGAGAGGTAGAGAGGTAGAGGTAGAGAGATGACGGGGAAGGGACAGACAAACGGCGGCGGGTATTCTAAGGAGCAAAATGAGCCCATAACCACATTAAGAACCCACTCAGAGCTTCTTGTAGATAAAGAGTTATATTTGGAACGTCTTGCTTTGCACTTTAAATTATTCAAACTCTATGAAAGCTTGACGGAAACCCAGGGGCTGGGGTGTGAATATTTACGACCAACGTCACGGGCACCACAGGAGCCCTGCTACTGAAAGAGCGTCAGACCACCGGAGACGCGGTACCTAGACCGCGGAGGCCGATGGGTTTAGGGATAGGATTAGGTTAGAGTTGGTTCAGTTCAGCTATTAGGAGGAGCAATTAGGTTCAGCTACTAGAGTTGGTTAGGTTAAACCAGTTATATATTATTACGTTTAGCTAGGTTATAGGTAGTAAAGTTTGGGTATGAGGCTAGTGATGGTAATGTTTAGGTTAGAGAACGTTAAACGGAGCTATAAGGCTAAAGTTGGTTCATGATGGTACAAATAGATATTCATAAGAACATTATTTTAAGTCATTGGATTCAGGTATAGACAATGACATTGACGAAAGCAGTGCATCATGGGAATAACCACCATTGTACCTCTGTTATGCGCCTCAAGCCAGACGACAAACAATGTGAAAGGGCCTACTGAGGCGTCAGCATCAGAAGAACCTTTGAGGACGCTGGCCGAGTGTGGCTGTCCTCGATCGATCAACCGGGATGATGTATAGATCATCAAGCTGCTCTCTGGGTTTTATGGTTCACGGTTTACATCCAGAGAGAAGTGGCTGACTTCAGCTCTGCTCACCCAAACGCAAGTCATCGTCCGGGACAAGAGACGCGAGCATCGTCGTCTCGGAGACAAGAGAACAGACGGACAGACAGACAGACAGACAGACAGACAGACAGACAGACAGACAGACAGACAGACAGACAGACAGACAGACAGACAGACAGACAGACAGACAGACAGACAGACAGACAGACAGACAGACAGACAGGCAGGCAGACAGACAGACAGACAGACAGACAGACAGACAGACAGACAGACAGACAGACAGACAGACAGACAGACAGACAGATGAGCAGACAGGCAGGGTAGCCAGACAGGCACGACTGCATGTGCCTAGTTGATTTCGGTAGCTCAGCTCCGACACACAGAGGGTCTGTCTGTGGTTGGATCAGCATTCCTCTGGTGTTGCTGTGAGAGACGACAGCTATTGTGGAGGTCTCTGCTCTCTGGGGGACAGCCAAGACTCTGCAGAACCAGGACCAGGACCGAGTCCAGGACCAGGACCAGGACCGAGTCCAGGACCAAGTAGAGCCAAGACCAGGACTAAGTCAAGGACCAGGACCAGGACCGAGTCCAGGACCAAGTAGAGCCAAGACCAGGACCGAGTCCAGGACTAGGACCAGGACCAGGACCGAGACCAGGACCAAGTAGAGCCAAGACCAGGACCGAGTCCAGGACTAGGACCAGGACCAGGACCGAGACCAGGACCAAGTAGAGCCAAGACTAGGACCGAGTCCAGGACCAAGTAGAGCCAAAACCCTGCAGAACCATGACCGAAACCAGGACCAGGACCAGGATCAGGACCAGGACCAGGAACAGGAACAGGACCAGGACAAGGACCAGGACCAGGTCCATGCAGAACCATGACCCTGCAGAACCAAGACCGAGAGCAGGATCACGCAAAACCAAGACCCTGCCCATAGCCAGGAAGGAGCCATGACCGTGAGCGCCAAGACCATAGGCCCCAATGTACTTAAAACAGGTGTTGACGCTGCCCTGAAAATAGCCCAGGTCGCTGTATTAAAAACCTGTGCCCTTATGATTATATAATTAAAACTTCTTTACTCCCACTGACATCGATATGACCAACAAAACAATCAGCTGTGTGTCCTTTCTTATTTCCTACTGGGGTGGTGCAAAAGTCAATTTGTCGGTGAATCCTGATAGTCAACAAAGAAATCAGATGCGTGATTTGTAGGACTACAAGTGGTCTGGAGTGCAAAGCGCACACTATCAGATCCCACTGTATTGACTCTACACTTCCCGTCGTCGGGACTACGAACACATCAGGAGTACAAACAGAGACGGGTTTGGTCGGCCAGCCGGGCGCACGGACCCAGGGGGGGTGTGGCTACCCGGACGAGGTGGGGTGACTTACAGTCTGGATGGGGGTGGCCCGGAGCGGCCATTGCTAATCAATCATGCAATACAAGATTGTGTTTGACTTCAGGTTATAATATTCAACTGTGTGTGAGTGCGTGTGTGTGTGTGTGTGTGTGTGTGTGTGTGTGTGTGTGTGTGTGTGTGTGTGTGTGTGTGTGTGTGTGTGTGTGTGTGTGTGTGTGTGTGTGTGTGTGTGTGTGTGTGTCCCATTCATGATGCAGATGGAGATGGAGGTTTGTCTGCAGACTGAGCCACCAATGAATACCAATTGAGCCAGAATGTAGCTGGATAGGAGAGTAGGAGAAGATAACATGCACGTATTGAGAGGAGAGGGGAGGAGGAGAAGATACAACCTGAGTGAGGAAAGGAGAGGAGGAGAAGATACAACCTGAGTGAGGAAAGGAGAGGAGGAGAAGATACAACCTGAGTGAGGAAAGGAGAGGAGGAGAAGATACAATCTGAGTGAGGAAAGGAGAGGAGGAGAAGATACAATCTGAGTGTTGAGGGGAGGAGGACAAGATACAATCTGGGTGAGGAAAGGAGAAGAGGAGAAGATACAATCTGAGTGTTGAGGGGAGAGAGGAAGAGAGGAGGAGAGGATAAAATCAGAGTGTTGAGGGGAGGAGAGAATAAAAAAGAAGTGTTTAGAGGAGGGGAGAAGATAAAATCGTAATGCTGAGAGGAGAGGAGAGAGGGCGAGACAGAGGAGTGGAGAGGACAGATATCGTTTAGGTCTCTGACAGCCACTGCTGTAAAAGCATTTAACCCCGAGAGATGGAGCAGAATACAAATGAGTTTCCTAAACTTTAGTGCAAAGTCATCTCATTGGTCCAAAAGGAACTAATGAAGCGAGACATAGCAAGCAGCCAGGGCCACATCATCAGCCTAATGTACTTTGACCTGAAAGAGCCTCCACACACACACACACACACACACACACACACACACACACACACACACACACACACACACACACACACACACACACACACACACACACACACACACACACACACACACACACACACACACACACACAGTGTGGTCTAGTGATATTTCAACATCTATCAGAGCAAACACAGTTTCAGTATTGTCCTCAAGCAAGCGACTAGAAGTTAATTATTGGAGATCCATGTAGCACATTAATACTTAATACAGGGAAATGTCTTTCATTAAAATGACATAATGCAAAAAAATTATTGGTTCAATCCAAACACAACAGTATCAAAATCATAAGAATATTGCAAAATCTATCTTGGCTTCATGCAGAAAACTCCAACGTTGACTGTTATTTATGACAATATAGACAACCTTATGTTTGAATGCATTAATTTTATGCAGAATATTTGGATTGATAATAAATACACAATAATGCATTAACAAGCCAACCATGTAGAATAAAAATGTCATCTTGATATAAAATATATTTGGACTTCTGGTTATTGTCCCAAACAAGGGGCATTTATTTCTTAAGCTTTGTTTGTACCAAGTCCTGCTTCTGTTTACAGGCATCCCCGCCAAAGCTTAATGGTCAACCAGAGCTCAAGACGACATTGAGAGCACTATGTGGTAGAAACATCCAGTAGAGCCCTTGAGTTGTTTAGAACGGTTTAGGCTAAATCATGCCATCGTCCACAGATCATGTAAAATTCTCCAAGATTAGGTTGATAATACATCAGCATATTATAATTTTCCTCAGCCACAAAATTGACCAGGTTTGCATTTCAGATTGATTGTCACTTTACCATAATAATAACTCAGATAAACACTTTTTAGGAAATGGTATTTGACATGGATTTTACATCAAACAAACGACCAGGGGCTTTCTGCAAGAGGGAAACGCAGAACCCAACGTGCACACGCACGCATGAGTCCACGTGAGCACAGCGGGGAGACAGTATGACAGCCTGGAAACCAGTAGGTCATCAGATTACAGTGGAGGAACCGTGAGGTCGGTGGTTCGATGCCCCGCCCCCCTATAAAATGTGTACTTAGGGGTTAAGCAATACAACAACCATCCCCTGATGAGCTGTTGTTGCCATGACTACCTACATGTACTGGAGATGCTACAGGAATAGGACAACAGAACTTGACCTTGACCTTTGACCTGATGTCTGAGCTACTGTAGGGGACTCGACACTCCTGGTAGGAACCACACAGACAACATGTTGGAGCAAACACTCCAGCACCAGATGAACTCCAAACGATCTCAGGCAGGTTGTGGTTGAGGAAGCAGTTAAAAGGCATTTGAAAATACCGGACTTGAAGCCTGTCTGTAAAGTAGACCAACAGGCAATGCAGGGTGCTTATTGGCTCCCTGAATCGCTTGGCAACAGGGAGAGCTTTTAAAAGTATTAAAAATGGATTGCAGCAAATAAAAAAAATGGTGCAATAAAGGATTTCCACTCCAGTGACTCTTGTTTACATATTTTTAACCCAGGACGAGACGTGTTGGTACGACAGTGTTTATAAGCAAACACGACTTCTAAATTTCCCGCCCAAATATTAAGGGCCGCCCTGAAGACTTTTGATTTGTTACCCCTCCATCGGTTTCGAACCGGTTTCGAACCGGTTTCAGCAACAAAACCTGGGAGATAGTCCTCGGTCCCGAGATGGGGGAAGTGTTTAGAGGCGGACTCGTGAGTCTAGATTGGGACATGCAATAACGCGGGATATGGCGCCAGGGATATGGCGCCACCCCTGGCAAAGCGGGCAGAAAACGCTGCAGTGTGCCGGTGCGTATGACGGGAGGTACTCTGGTAAAGTGATTCCGGGACTTTGAACCGAGAAGAAAATAAGAACCAAAAAGGAAACAATGTTAAGAGCACGTCCAGTGTGTCTAAACGGTTCAGGGTCAGAACAGAGCGGGTTCAGAACAGAGGCGGTTTTGGAGGGAACGAGGGGGTCAACAGAAGGCGGGGAATTGAAGAAGAGGAAGAGGAAGCAGGGGGGGGGGGGGGGGGGGGGGAGGGGGGAGAGGGCAGCATGAATGGCTAGGCTGCATCTCATTTGGACCGAGAAAACACCA
This sequence comes from Gadus morhua, assembly GCF_902167405.1. Lineage (NCBI taxonomy): Eukaryota > Metazoa > Chordata > Actinopteri > Gadiformes > Gadidae > Gadus > Gadus morhua. The sequence goes on from NC_044053.1 coordinate 5,184,344, forward strand.
ATTACCTCATCCAGTGTCCCCCCAAACACACACAATCCACCCCCACCCCCCCCCCCCCCTGCCACCAAACCCTCTCCACTCGCTCCGGGGGGGGGTCGACGGGGTGAGGGGTGATGAGGTAAGAAACGACATGGGCCCAGTCACACAGAGCAAATAATCACACCCCCACCCTCCTGAGTGTCTTTGGGCGTGTGCGTGTGCGTGCGCACGTGTGCGTGCGCGCGCGCGTGTGTGTGTGTTGAAATTACAGATAGAACATTTGTTAGGAGGACACATGCTGCTCTGAATGTCCATGTCCCCACAACACACACACACACACACACACACACACACACACACACACACACACACACAGACACACACACACACACACACACACACACACACACACACACACACACACACACACACACACACACACACACACACACGCGGGATATCAGAATATCTGGGCCACATCGGGCCCCTTTCATCTGGGGGTTCTCCGTTACCGCGGCAACCTGCTCTACATCCCATAAAGGGGGTGGGGAAGAGCCCTAATCTGCTCTAGATGATAATCCCTGTGATGGGAATCTGACATTCAGCATGACATACTAACCAATACCATAACCAATATATAACCAATACTTAGTGACGTTCAGGCAGCCAAGAAGATAAAGTAGGTCGTTTGTCAAGAGGTTGCAGGACAATCCTGGCAAGTGTTTAGAATTCTTTGAGCAAGACATCAAGACACCTAATCCACCACGCTGGCTGTCGTCATTTATGTTAGGCTCATGGGGACATACGGTTTATAACTGTACACACTATATGAACATATCAGAAACATGTTGTTGACGTAGCTACCAACTGTTCCCCCAAAGGGCCATTAGTCCATTTAGTCTCCCTCATCTCTCCAAACACTATATTATTAATAATTCTGGTCAATGTTGGTTGATTGGCAGCGAGTTAGTTCATGGTGCAGATGTATCACTGCAATGGGTTCTATTGATTCTATTGTTCAAAATATCTCTGAGGAACGGAGTCTGTCCTGGAAGAATTGTCTACAGCAACTAATGAAGCAGGGTTTAAAGAATATCCAGGCCTACACACACATCTCAAATAACGGCCGAACCCTATGTACGAGACCTCAAAGCCCCTCAATAATCAAGATAAACACGGACTAATACAAATGTTAAATACAGACTATTAAATACGATGAACACAGAGCACTGAACATTTTGAACACAGATTATTGAACACATTAGAACACTGACTGTTAAACACGTGGAACACCTACGATTAAACACAATTAAACACAGTTAATTAAACACAATAAACACCAACTATGTTACTTTTCCATCTTAAAGCTGCAGTGTGTTGCTCTGTCCTTCCACTGTGTGTGTTCTGAAATACGGTGTCCGTCTCCGCGTTCCTCATTCTGCCCAACACACTCATTTTCCAAGGCGTTCCAGTCGTGCAGACAGATTCCAGCAGTAATCCTTCCATCTCCCAACATACAATTAAACACTGCGTTCCTTCTGGCATCAGGATCTGGTCCCGTGATGCTCTTAAGTTCAGACATGAAGCTTAAATACAGCTTCACAGAGAACCACAACACAGACCGATACATTTGTTATGCACTAGTAGTAGACACTGTACTGAGTTTTACACTCAGAAGCCTCTTCTCCGACAGCTACAGCCTCAAGGTTTACAGTGAGTCATTCAGCAGACACTCTGATCCGTGGGGACCACATCCATGTCGGATAAGGTGCTCTAAGTATAGACATTGGGGACTCAAACCCAGAACCTTTGGTCCGCTGCAGCGTGACTGCTAGCCGGTCCTGGCCTCAGCTTTACAGGTCAATGATGAGGAAGGGAGGGAGTGGGAGAGAGGGGAAGGCGTGGGGTGTTTGGCATAAGGGGCTGCCAGTGCTCAGGAGTTGCACATGCAGCGACGGATTTGCAGATCGATGAAGACGGAGAGGCGTCCTTGTACGGCCGATGTCACCCCAACCGCACTGCAGAGATGGACGTGTGTTAAGAAGTAATGTGCGGTGGCCTTTAGCGGAACATAACCAGCTCTAATAATAGCTCTGGTCTGGTGACCGTGCTTTACAGACCTGGTTATTTTCAGACGTGGAGGAGGAGGAGAAGGAGGAGGAGGAGGAGGAGGAGGAGGAGGTGGGGATGGAGTCGCTGGAGGAACAGTAGCAGGAGGGGGTCACCACATGCGCTTTTCCGGTGGCTATTTATCTGGATGCATTAGGGATCGTTTAGTATGGAAATACGAGTAAATAGGGCTCTCTTGAGTTGGTTAGGGTTAACCCCCAGAGGGTTGGGTTAACCTTTACCTAAACCGTCCATCGATTTGGTTTTGGACACGCTAACAAAGGATCTGGGGGAAAGCAATGCATCATGGGAATAAGCACCAGAGTTGAGAAGCAGGAAAACCAAAATTAGAGTGAACCCACGGCCTCAATTTCACTTCGCCTCTGCCGCTTCCAGCTTCGGATCAAAACAACGTGCTCCCCAGAAGGTCTGAATTCATCTAGCATCACATAAGATCATACGTAAGCCGGGGATATGTTCCTAAAGACCCGGGCATCAGACGGCTTCATCTGAGCTGCCAGGTCCTTGTCCGTTGAGAGTGAGTCATAGTTTCAGGATCAGGTAGTAGATTTCGCATGAACAAGCAAAGACTGAACATCACAGAAACCACAAAGGGTTTGAAGGAGTCACGACCAGACAGTCCACTCTGATGAAAGCAAAGCTCACAAAACGGGACAAAAAGGCACGGTTAAAATAAACAAACACTTCAGTGGCAGTTTCCAAAAACATTTCATTTCATAAAGTCCCAGATTCAACTTTATGGAAACCAGCAGTTATAACAGCATGGAGCTGAGGAAATGTTTGCTCTGGTTACAGCTGTACTGATACGACGGAGCAGGGCAGTGGAATGGGGGAACATTGCAACATTTTTCTCCAGGCTCGGAACGAATTGCTGGCCGGGGACCAGAGCTGCGGCCTCATGGTACCTCGCACTCGTGACCAGGTGACATGATGTCAGTGGAACCAGCTGGGATCTATCAGGCTGAGGAAACAACATCACAGACCACCGTGTCCTCTTGGTCATGTTTACAGTGAGTCTGGGTTCAGATGAACGGGAGGTCAGGCATCACAGTCGCTCCTGCTGATCTTCCTACTGCTTCGATTTAGCTTAATACCGTTCAGCCGGCTAACGGTAAATTCCTATACATCATGGAGCGTATGAAGGGGTTAGCCGTCATCCTGCTCCAGGGGGGAGCCTACGGATAAACTGAGATCGGGGTTATCCCAGCGCCGTCTGGTTTCGAGGTCAAACCACGAGGCTATCCTATACCACTAAGCCTTGCTTCATCTCCCAAAGAATGAGAACAAAGATGGGAGAACCACGATTGATCCTTCCACTCCAAGGACCCGTTTGTGTGGCCACTCGCCGATCATAGAATAGCGCTTCAAGCCTGTTTGACGGTTTACATATTAACTTGTAGTGATTGAGCAGACTGGGCTTTTATTTAAGGCACTTGCAAGGGGGGCTGAAAACAGTCAAAGCATACAATGAGACTTGATGCAGCACCTACACAGCCTGATTTCAAAGGAAAGTGTCGAGTGGTGCAAGTGCTTCCTTGTTCCTGTTTTTCCTCTCCTATAATGTTAACGTTGAAGGCCGACACGCAGCAACCATTCGGGGAAGTGTGTGCGCCTCCAGCATCACGTCAAGGCTTTCAGGGATTCAACGTGTTGCTTGATAGCCTGGCCTAGCTTCTGCACATGTGCCATCTTCCTGCGCACACAGACACACACGCACACGCACACGCTCACGCACACGCACTCACACTCACACTCACACTCACACTCTCTCACACGCACGCACACACACACACACACACACACACACACACACACACACACACACACACACACACACACACACACACACACACACACACACACACACACACACACACACAATGAGGGGCCCCTCTACAACAATGGCAGGGGGACGGGCCCTTGCGGGGCCTTTGTTAGCAGCAGGGCCCTGGCCCAGCAGGAGCAGCAGTTTATACTGTCTGATTATATAAAGAATACACTCCACTGCATTCCACAAGGCTTGCGAGACCCAGGACGCCTTTCACCCTCTCCTCGTGGTGCCAGCCCTACCGAAAACACAAACCAGGAACCAACAAGGGCGCAAACTACCTCCCGACCCATACTAAGTAAGCCATCTCTATCCACCAGTAACCACAACTAATAACTAACACTACCCAGTTCTAGCTGCAACTCAGTCACAACTCGAGGGAGTCAGATACAAGATGAGGGAAGGAGAGAGCGGGCTCATGAGAGCCAATCAGAGAACAGAAGACGGTTCGGAACGAATCGAAATCCAGCAGAAAATTCAACAAGCAGAAGTTGCTCAAATTAATGAGCAAATACTGTTGACCGTTTAGTGCTCCTTATTCTGGTTGTAAGAACATTCAAAATGTTGGACTGATCCTGATTAATGAGTGCAGTATTCCACAGTTATAGATATAGAGTCAAATGGATTAAAGACCTTGAGGTTGGAGTGATAAACCATAAGTGGATTAGGTGGGATGTTGCCAAACAATAACTTGTTCTTGTCTCTGAGTGAATATAACCTGGATTAAACATGCTCAGTAGTTAAACAGGAAGAGAGAGAGAACACAGAGAAATCTATCCCTTTAACATGCTGCTCTCGGAAAGATACTGACTACGGTTGATCTTGGTTAGATTATCATCCTAGGCCTGCCCTGTTCTTAATAACATTTAAAATAAAGCTGGCCAGCTACACTGAACATGAGGGTGAATATCAACAGGCAACCACCTTCTGTGTTTTTAGGGTAAAGATGTGAAGCAGTGGTGCCACAGAGCAGTTTACCCAGAAGCAATCATTGTGCAACATGGCAGTGACGCATCCAAATAACATTAATATCCTCTACACCTGGTAATTATGATTTACTGCCTGTCACATTACCGATAATCAATCGGCTCCTGGTATTCAGAACATAAGCAGACGTTATGAAGAACACAAACACTTGCCAACTGCCAACACTTCAAACATAAAAGCAGCTACCACTCTTGGATTGAATCACATGAGTTACAAGCGGAAACTCTACACGGAAACCAACCCACAGCATTCTCATCAGTCAGACCTGCGTCTCAGCTAGCAGGAGCGCGCGGGACAAAGACGCGGAGGGAATTCCGAGAAGCATCGGAAACTCCCTCAAGGATTAGACGATGTTTGACTGAGTCCTGACAAAGTAGAACTTAACAATACTGAAGCAGCAGGCTTTCAGGTCCAACCTCTGAACCCTGTTCCACATTAAAGGACTTCAGGGAATAATGTGGACTGAAGAGACTCAAGCCATTAGTTGAGGGCTCAATGCTTCGTCTAGACCCGATACTTTACCGACATCTGATCGATACCAGACCTCTTCTGGCCTTTAATGGACACATTCCATACAGGAATCCAACTGACAGCAGATATGAATCATCAACATGAAAGATAAACTACTTTTCGACACTACCCTGATTACCTGATGAACAGGTATAAACGTGTCATGGCCTTCTCAACAAACAAGTATTCACTACTGAGTAAAGGTTACAGATCATGGGATCCACATGTTCAAAGTAACATTCAGAACATTGACGTCGCTAGCGGCAACACAACCGTTGGTCCTTGTGCGGCAGACTCATCGAGTCTGCGGTTTGGGTTCAGCCTCACCCGGTCAACCACGCCTCTCTCTCTCGCCTCACGCCGGGACAAAGGGAGGTGGCCCGGCGTGTTTGGACAACGCCTGGTCGGCACCATGACTCAGACCCAGGAAACACCTCTAATCTTCGTCATCATCACTGGGGCTGGAGCCCGACACACCGGTGGCGATCCCATGACGAAAGCTCAACATCAGCCGTTATCTGATCTGCGCTCGGCAGGTTGTTGTGTAGAATTGTGTGTTTTGGGCTCAGTTAATGTTGATGAGGAGGTACAAAACTGAGTTTGACACCCTGCAAGAGGACAGGATGGTGCGATACTTAGAGGGTACCCCTCCCAGCTGAAAGGTTCTTGGTTCAAAGCCCTTGTCAAAAGTCACGTAGCTGTAGGGCATCCTTGAGCAAGGTGTGCTACGCCCGGTCTGCTCCTTGATCACATGTACCTTTAGTCACTCTGAGTCATCACACAGGTCTCCTTTAATCACCTGAATTGGAATTATTTACTCTGGGATTTGGAATATTCTGGAGCAGTAACACAAGGTACGTATTGACAGTGATCCTAGTTCTATGAGTTCACCTTGACACAGCCTAGCTATGAGAACAGATCATGTTCTGTAAAGATCCTATTTGGCTACAGTGTGGGTCGTTCCCACGGCCGAGGGGAGCTATCTGGTACCGGGCCAAGCCTCACCAAACCCTCCCCTGAAGCCCCTGTCCAGGGCAACACCTCCTATGGTCCCCGGGAAGAGGTGACAATGGGTGTCTAGTTCCATTCACACAGGCTATACCACACAGACACACATTTGGCAATGGCAGAGAAGTCCTAGGCATAGCCTAATGCATGGTGGCTTTCCTCTTTCCAAATGCAAATGTTTCTGCTACAAATCATTTAACTGTCGAGGTCTCCGACTTCATTAGTCACACACAAACTTACGTCATAAACGTACACTCACACACACACACACACACACAAAGACACACACACGCACACACACAAACACACACGCACACACACACACACAGAATACGTGCGTTAGTGTGTGTGTGTGTGTGTGTGTGTGTGTGTGTGTGTGTGTGTGTGTGTGTGTGTGTGTGTGTGTGTGTGTGTGTGTGTGTGTGTGTGTGGTTTACTTTGCGCATCTCTGCAGCGTTTCAACAGCCCCTGGGGCACCTGTGGGTTATATAAGCGCTGTACCCGACACAGGTTCGATACCGGGACGTGTGTTGAGAGGGGGGAGGGGACGTCATGCATGTGAATGACATCATTCAGAGTATCCACGTGATTCTATTATGGTTTGAATTCGTATCTGGAATAAGCTCCGTCATTAGTATGCCAACCACGCCGCACCCAGTAGGCTACAGGACACACAACTTTCTGGAATCATCCTTTACAATAAGAAAGATATATACAACCAAAAAGAGTGTATTGGGGACGCGACGAGGTGTTAAATAAAAGGTGGGATTTTGTTATCATGCGTTACACTATTCATGATCTGTATGTTGCGTGGTTGTGCAACACATCCATATCCCATAATTTAAATAACCATATCTGCGCCAGATGTTTTATGCGCCTTTCGAGCCTGACTCTGCGTCAAAGTGAATGATAGTGTTCTTGAATCACTTGGCAACACTTGATACTGCGCTATTGGGTCTGAATAAATGGCATAACATTCAAAAGAAGGGGTGTTATTTGGAATATTAAGAAATAGGGTCAAACACTCACATGTCGCAGGTGGAAACCCGTTTCCTTCCATGTCAACCTCTATATCCTTGTTGCTGTCCATTGTGTTCATTCAAACATGCGTCTTTTCACCCCGAACATTCCTCGGGGATCAGAGGAGAGGAAAGTTGTTGAGAGTCCTGCCTGCTTGTGGACCAGATCAGACCTCCCCTACTGCAGGGGAACACAAGGTGGTCTAAAACCCCTGCACACAGATTTCCCCCAAACCCGTCCAGAAGCAGTTCGTTTACCGCTGAGAGTAAGCGGAGGGCTGGGCTGTGTTGTGTTGTTAAGGGGAGTTGGGGTGAGATACTAGGGGAGAGTGTGGATGTTCCACTCCCGGACTCAGCTGTCGATCTGCGGCTTACAGAGAACGGTGTGTCGCTGGGCTCCGTGGAGGACCGCCCAACCACCGGGGAGAGGTGTGGCTTATGGTGCAGCGACCCGACCGGTTTACACTCAACCGTTGGATAGTGTTTCGGAATGGTATAAATCGTATTTATATTATTTTCCCTCTTTCTTGTGATCTATTGCAAATTTTGTGCAAATAATATGTATAGTAAATAAAATACGAATCTCACCCCCCCTGCAAAGGAATGGTCTGGTCTGCATCAGAATATTAAATATTTCAGTTCAGGAAAGCCAAAAATATATATATTATGGGAAGTATGATATGTGGTTTTTACAGTCCACACAATGCGTCCAGTCCAGACAATATATTTATATATATATATATGTACATATATATATATTATTTGATATATATACATATATACATATATATCAAACGCTCAAATAAATATAAATAAAAGATAATTCCAGCTCTCAGTGGAGAGCTGGAAGTTATTTAAACAAGATTGATATATTCATATATAAGATTCAATAGTTAAGTGTTAAGTGTTGAATAAAGTGTGTTGGAGAATTTAAATCAGAAGCCGAAATAATTTCTGTCTTCTGGATGTGGATCAGCATAACCCGGGACATCCCCCAATCAGAACGAGTCGTATCGCCAGTTCTTTCCCTCTCAGGTCTTTCAAGAGCGTATTCTGAATGTGTTGGGGAACTCAACAGAAGAAATACAACTGTTAGAAACATATCCAATCAATGGCGGATTACAACCATAATAATTTAGCACTTTGAGGTCATTAAGTTGATGTAAAGTGCGTTATAAATAAAATGTATCATTATTATTGTTATAATTTAAAGTGTGCGTGTGTGCCAATGGAAACATTGTTTCATTATAGCTTGCTATGCATTGACGTAGATGGGGAGCACTTGCCTCCCCACCTGTGGATCCAAAAGCATCTGCTAGGGTGGTGGACCAGTGGGGGCCGTCGGGGGTCGGTAGGAGCCTTGGGGTCAGGGGTCGGCCTAATGAGAGGAGCACCCCCCCCACACACACACACACACACACACACACACACACACACACACACACACACACACCTCCTGAAAGGCCTCAGTGTGGGTCTTTTGTGCAGCTGTTGATCTGATGCGAACCACCTGTCACTGCGTGCGTGTGTGTGTGTGTGTGTGTGTGTGTGTGTGTGTGTGTGTGTGTGTGTGTGTGTGTGTGTGTGTGTGTGTGTGTGTGTGTGAAAGAGAGAGTTTGAGTGTGTGTGAGTGAGTGTGTGTGTGTGTGTGTGTGTGTGTGTGTGTGTGTGTGTGTGTGTGTGTGTGTGTGTGTGTGTGTGTGTGTGTGTGTGTGTGTGTGTGTGTGTGGATGAAAGAGAGTTTGAATGTGTGAGTGTGTGTGTGTGTGTGTGTGTGTGTGTGTGTGTGTGTGTGTGTGTGTGTGTGTGTATGTGTGTGTGTGTGTGTGTGTGTGTGTGTGTGTGTGTGTGTGTGAGAGAGCACGAGTGTGTGTTTGTGTGCGCACGTGTGCATGTTGAGAGAGTAGAGGACAGATGTTTAAACCCTGGATGCACACAGTGAAAGAGGGGACACCCCCCTTTCCCATTCACAAACACACTCTCCTCGCTCTCGCACACACACACACACACACACACACACACACACACACACACACTCACTCGAATTTAGTTAAGGTTTTCCTTCAAGGCACTGAGCCAACGCTGTACCTCTACAATATATGTGTGCAAGATGGTAGAGACGTGCCTGATTTTCTATGTGTTTAACAGCAAAAGTTTACACACACACACACACACACATACACCGACTGTTCAAACTCTAATTGCTTAATCACCAACACAAAGGATGTGATGTAATCTAGTCGATGACAGGATGCGATGAGTGAGGAAATGATCAAAAAGATTAACATTTTTAACAAAGAAAGCTTCTCTTAACAAAGGAAACAGTGACAGCATCAAACTAAAAGTTTTCTTTAAGCTTATCTTTCAGCACACTAGCACTTACCTGTGGCTTGCAGCTGCTCACCCCAAGAGTTTAAATATCCATTAATCACACAAAAATCACCCTTAAAAACTAAAACGACACAAAAGACGATTTGTTAGTTGATCCAAGTTTCATGTATTTTATATATTTATTCTCATTCGTAGGCAGTTCTCTCACTCTGAGGATGAAGTGAAAGTAATACAAGATTTCTGATTCTGAGATCTCTCTTCTGAAGGCATTATCCCAGAATTTTGATGAGAGGGGGGAGGGTAAAGGTGCATGGGCGAACTACTGCTCAAGATCAGCTGCTTGAATGACACACTGTTGACCCATTGTTTTTTATTAACAATATCAGAATGACAGGTTAATATATAAATTGATTCATTCAATTGATATAATTTATACTTTTTTCAAAATCACAGTTTAATTTCATACCGGCTTCGTATGTTTTCAGTTGGTTTCATTGACTAACGTTACGAGGAGTCTAGAAAGTGCGTCAGGAAAGTGTTGCCAGATTTGGCGATTTTCCCTACTTTTAATCTCGTTAGGCTGGAAAATATGCAATGGACGGGTAAATACAATTTGTGCTGTTTTTGAAAGAAACTGGCGGGATTATTATAACTATTTCTACAAACATCAATCAATACAGAGATAAAATAGACTTGAGCAGAGCCATAGAGAGAGAGTTGTTTTGCCATTGCAGAAGTATATGATTAATTGTTTTTCTATTTTGAAAAACGCCCAATACTACTACAATCTCCAAAAAAAGTGTCCGTTTAGGAATACTGCAAACTGCTGCGTCCAGCACTATCTGCTGGTCGAATATCGTCAGCGCAAATGCCGGTCCGCAAGCTGCACTGATTATATCTGACCAGCAGATAGTGCTACAGAACACCATGTAAATGGTGAGCTATATATATATATATATATATAAAATTATTGGTATAAATAAAATATTAACATCATGTTAATACATGTAACATATGATTAGAACATTTAAAAACCACTCAAACTCCAGTCCCTCAAACAGACTAAGAACAGAGTAAAAAAAATATTCAGGAGTAGAAGCAGAAAATGATCTGCTAGTTTGGCTTAGCTTCATAGCAATTGAGGCCTCATTTTCAACTGATCTGTTGATTAGAAAGCTGATCATCAGCATCTGGAACTTAAAAAAAAAAAGATCTCTGTTCTTTATTGTGATGGAGGACATTAATCAGAGTTAAAATAATATAGACAAGAGATTAGGTCAAAGGTTAATGGTTACTCGTGATGTCATCTTTGAGTTCACTAGGGTCCTGGGGTGCCGGGACAGGGAGGGGAGAGAGGTGTTTGTATTTGGGGGTGATGGAGATCTGGACCGAAGTGCTGTAGGCGTCTTGTAAGACTAAGCGGTGGAGGCCCGTCTCCACCGCCCCATCACCCCCAAGCCCGGGGTCTGTCAGTATTGTGGAGTCCAGGGTCTGTGTGGAGAACCCTGTCTCTGGATACAGCTTGTCTCCTGAGCACAAGGGACAGATAAACAATCAAGTAGGTTGGATCCCTCACATCATCCAGTTCATTGGCACATCTTCTGAGGTCCCCATTCTACCGGGCATTCTGCTCTATCATTTGTTTAGTTGAGCTTGTACCGTGCATACATACATAACATGTCACTTGACGCAATTCTCACGCAAAACTCAAGATCCCTTTATGGATTGACTAATTGGCAACATAATGTCTACGCAAAATATACAAAATGTCTGACCATGCATGGACAGCAAATAGGTCATAAAGACTGAGATAGGGGTAAGACAATGAATATAGAGACCAATCATGAAGAGACAGGTCATAAAGAAGCAGGTCATGAAGGAGCAGGTAGGGGTCAGACAGTGAATAAAGAACAGGTCATGAAGGAGCAGGTAGGGGTCAGACAGTGAATAAAGAACAGGTCATTAAGGAGCAGGTAGGGGTTAGACAGTGAATAAAGAACAGGTCATTAAGGAGCAGGTAGGGGTTAGACAGTGAATAAAGAACAGGTCATTAAGGAGCAGGTAGGGGTTAGACAGTGAATAAAGAACAGGTCATTAAGGAGCAGGTAGGGGTCATACAGTGAATAAAGAACAGGTCATTAAGGAGCAGGTAGGGGTCAGACAGTGAATAAATAGACAGGTCATTTAGGAGCAGTATGGGGGTGCGTGAGTATTAGCTACCAGGTAGCAGGCTGAGTAGCTCGGTGTCCGTCTTTAGCACTACAGGGAGCCAGTGTTCACAGCCCTCCTGAGAGCGCTGGCTGGCGAACGTGTGCAGCTCGCTCAGCGATGGGTAGTGACACAAACGGCTCAGCTCGTAGAACTGTGGCGGGGCGATCCACATCTCCTTGGCCCTGTAGCTGTGGAGCACCTCGGGGGGCGTCGCCCACTGAAACACCGAGAGCGATCATTGACCGAGAGCGATCATTGACCGAGAGCGATCATTGACTTCATAAACGTAGACTTTAGCCGAGGTGACCAACACGTTAGGCGGAAAACAATCAAAGCAATGCAACAATTAATTATTCTTGAAATTCGGCCTGTATTGAAGAAATACCTACCTCACAAACTGAAGTGAGATTTATCTCCAATGTAATTAAGTTATAAGTAGGTTATGCACCTCTTGAGAGCCTTACATTTCTCATTCCCAGAGCTAGTCTGCACCGTCCAGTTTTTGATTGCATTTAGAAACTTGGGTCATGTAAAGGCCGGCTACATACGGATTATTTTAGCTGCTCCAATGATTATTGCATGCTTTTAATGTTCAAAGCCTAAATTGCTTTGCATAGTTTATTTATAGTACACATGTAACGTATGCTGGGGATCATATATATTATTAGTTACTATCATTTCTTCAGCTATTAGTATTTTAATATAATTTTTTTTCATTTGCATTGTTGCGCCAACAGCGGTACAAAGTAGCCTAACTATAATTATCACCTTAATGTGTACGATCTCCTTATCATCTTGAACGGTGAACGGGACATCCGACAAACAGCAGATGTAGAAGGCGGTGTCGTATCGATTGCCGGACCTTGCCGTAGGCGTCAGCCAGTTACCCCACTCATGCAGAGCCCAGATGTTGGGCATCAGCTCTAGTTCCTGACACATCTTAATAAAGTTTGAAGGGTTTTCATTCACCAGAGCCCTCCATCGGGTCAGAATAGTCCGGTCGCAGATGTCGGTTACTTGCGTCAGACCTGCGGGTAAATCGGGCGGATGGTCACCTATGTGTTCCGCGGACCTTAACACGTCCATCTCCTTCCGTTTGGGAATGACAAGGAGGACCCCGCACTCCTCGAAGGTCTCCCTCAAGGCGCAGATCCGGAAGGCGACGTCCCCAGGGATAGGGGAGCCCAGCTCCCGCCGGTCCATGGCGAACATGGGAGGTCTGGTCTCCGCCGGCTGCTTCACGACCCCCAGCCCCAGGTTGGGCTTGTGTCTGAAGGCGTGGAAGACACCGAGCCACTCGCTGCAGAAGTCTGACGGATCGGCCATCCCTCCCGGGAACACGTAGGCTTCGGGCATGAAGCGGCTCTGGGTGCTCCGTTTAAGTAGCAAAACCTTGTGGTTCCAGCAGGCAGCTCCCCATGACCTACTCGGGCTGGAGGAGCACTTTGTCCCGGCAGCGAGGATAAGGGTCGACGCCTCCTTCCAGTGTTTATGCACGGTGTTCATGGTGTTTGGAGCATTGGGTGGAGGCTGGAGGACTTTGTTGCAGTTACAAGTTGTTTGTTGTTGTTGTTTGCAGTCAGCTGTCAACTCGTACCATACATAGAGGACCTGTGTGTGCGTTCTGGACGCAATGATAACGCGTCACAAGTCGCACAATGACGCAATCTCTTGACATATCAGCAGACCGAACTAAAATAAAAGATACAAATGAATATAAAATTGAATAATCACGTAGTTTATAAACTGGCTATTAATCGAAACACAGTTGGAGGGCAGAGGAGTTAATCAACAAATGATGAGACGTGTGATCAGGCTGCGATTATCTACCTGACCGCAGGCGGATGCCCATACCATGACAGAGGTATCTGTTATGATCAGTCAGATCAGATGCATGTAACATGAGCGAAACACAAAGCAGAGAAAATGCAAAAAATACGAATATCATTTCAGATCAAGTCAAAAGCTCTTTCTACTTCTGCCTAATTGAGTGTGTTTAAAATGACATTCGGAACACTCCACAGTCAATTTGTGCAAAAGGCTTCACTTGTAGTCTACAATACAGTTTATAGGCATATTATAGGCATTAATTAAGCATAATTTCTGTTCAATTCTGTTTATTTGATAAGGTGAACTGTGTACCCGGTTCTTTATTAACCTTTGACCTATACCAGAGGTTCATATGCCTCATCACCACTAGAGGGCGCCCTCCCCTCCCCCTCTAGTTGAGCCAATCATAATAAAGTGTGAATTAAGGTACCAGTTGTTGTTTTTATTTGTGTTCTGCCAGTGTAGAACTGTACTACACAAACCTACGATGGCGCCCTCTGTTTTCTACGCTGGTGACTTGGAGACCTCTGGCAAACTGACAGCTTTACTTTAATTTGACTAACAGGTATGGGAGGTCTGTCTTACATATAAACTCTTTTATCCACACATCAGACATTAAAAATCCACAACCCTGAAGACCAAAGGCCGAAGCAATCCTCTCTAGGTTCATGAAACTAAGAAATAGTTCCGTTTTCTGCCACTGGGGGGAGGGGGATCGCCCTTTAGGGTAGAGGATTAGAACACAATGTACAGAACATGATGTGCTGCCCACCCCAGTTCCTCCTCCTGTTACCACAGGGTCTAGTGATAATACACACATGTGCGTGTACATGCACTCTCTGCAGTCCTCTGTTCTATGGCCATACAGCTGTATAGGCGCCACCATGAAGCTCTCTCTCTCTCACACACACACACACACACACACACACACACACACACACACACACACACACACACACACACACACACACACAGAGTGGAGCCTAGGGCATGGTGGCTAGTTTATTAAGACTCCCAGCTCAAGGGTACGATCCCTAACGTCCACAGTCTAACAGGCATTACTGATTAAGACGCCTTCACCCCTACCTGCTCCTTTATTAAGGTACTGGTCTTAACTCTGTAACCCCTACCAGTTCGTTAATGAGGAGTCTCTGCATTCACTGTCCAACCCCTACCTGCTACTTGAGGGATGTGTACACCCCCTGCTGGAGTGTGTGTGGATGATGGCTGGTTTAAGCAGCCTCACCTGGCCGCGTCTGATTTGACTCTGGGGTGGGGCGGGGCGAGGCTGCACACCTGGTGCACATTGAGTAAGCAGTGTTCATAGGTCAAACAAGCAATCGCCACAGACACTCTGGGAGTTGTCCTAGATGACAACATGTATCATGTGACCAGGCCGTGTATAATATACATCAAACTACAGTCACCTACGTGGAGTGTGGCTGCCCCATAGGTGCCATGACGCAGGGATGTTGCGTCACCCTCGTTTCAAAATATAATGGTAGGAATAAAAGAAAAAATGTACACATTGGGTTTCGTAGGGGCAGGTGCATTGGGCGTTGTCACATGCAGAAATGTACAGCCAATGGAAAAACACGACTCTGGAAAAAACGTCCAGATTTCTTATTTCACAGAAATAAATTCTTGTGTTTAGTATACCCTTTAATGACCGGTCCCTACAGTCACTGTGATAATAAAACAAACACGCGTCGGCACACTGCATCCAGCGGGGGAGCTGGTGCGCAGAATATAGGAGTAGCAAAACGGTGGTCTTCAGAGGTCGACCCCACAGTGGACCACCCCTCCTGACCTCTGAACCCAGCAGACCCCCTGAGCACTAATTCTGGACCAGAGTCATTTTAGGTAAGGTGATCAACACCACAGCTCTTTGACATTTGGCCAACAACCCAGGCTCCCCCGGCCCCTAGCAGGTTTCAAAATGAACGACCATGTATTATGATGTCCCCACCCGTCCATATCGCTCTAATCTCTCACCACCTCTACCTATTTCTGTCTGATCATTTACTCCTTCCTATCGTCTCTCCGACACCCTGCTGTGTGTTGGACCACGAAGCGGCTTCCTGCGCCGTCACCTGATGTATCTCTGACCGTGGACCATCTGATTTTCCTTTAAATAGACGTCCCTTGGAACCAGAGTAACGCTATAACTCACTCGGGACCTACATCTTCACCAGTGCATCGTTGGTCAATGATCTGCCCCAATGCAAAATAGTCTTTCGTTTTAAAGAGCTTCGCCTAGTCTCAGCTCCATGCCTGTTGTTGACAGATTTTGATCTCTACTGGTGGCTCCTTGATAACTTCTGGGCTCTACCGGCTTCTAACAGATTCTGGGTTCCATCCCCAATGTCCTAAAATGTATCCTCGTGTGTAGGCATCTTAGACAATGATGCCCTACCTGTTGCTTATAGAGTTTGTTCAGGATTTCAATTCAATTAAGTTCAATTTTATTTGTATAGCCCTTAATCACCATTACAGTCTCAAAGGGCTTAACAGGACAAATATATATGACACCCCCTTTACCCAAGCCCCCACAAGGGCAAGAAAAAATCTCCCTTAAATCTGCAAGGAAGAAATCTTGAGAAGAAACACATAGTAGGGGGATTCCTCCTTCCAGGGATGGTCTGGAGTGCAATGGGTGCCATGATTGACATACAGGTACAATACATGAAAAACATACTAAATTGATGATGCGGTGCTGGCTGGTTAACCATGAGGAGGGTCCAGGCATCCGGTCGCAGTCAACGCAGCACGCTTTGGCCTGTGTCGGCCTTTGGTGGACCACACAGAGGATCGCTGAACCATATTGGTTCAGTGATCTCACAGGCAACCCCGCCTCTCTCCATACGCAGAGTACGCAGAGTGCGTAGGGCACCAAGTACCTGGGGGGGGGGGCACCAAAAATTAAGGTTTGTAAAAAAAAGAATATATATATATTACATTATTGAACTACAAAAATATATAAATTAGTTATGAAGAGGTCCACCGTTGTTTTTTCTTAATTGTATATCCTATCACTCGGGGCCGTTGCCCAGGGCACAATTTAATGTTGAGTCGCCTAGGGCACCGAAACGGCCCGTGCCGGCCCTGCTCGCAGGTACCCGCTGAAGTAAACCCCCAGGGGCCCAGTTGCCCTTCTCTTATTACACCTTCTATTTACGTGTGTATATGTTTTTACAGTTACTCCACTACTCTTTTGTTTTGTTGGTCTTCCTGGCTGTGTGCAACGATACAGGTCCCCACAGTAACAACACAACTGGTTGAACCTCCCACGAAAAGCTGGCAGGATAGCAAGTTTGCATTTGTCTGGTTTATTATTCACCAAAACCCTTTTTTGGTCGGACCCATATTTACAGAGAAGGAACTTATCCAGCTCGGAACGCAACCTATCAAGAGTGATGAAGAAATGGCTCCCATGCTGGTTTGGGCAGATGCAACATCGGCCAGAGCCACTGGACCCTGGTGGTGCAATTCTGGGGTATGCCAGCGTAGGGCAACAGGTGTATATATGTAGAGTATCTTTTCCTTACCGAGCTCGTTTGGGAGGCTCGACTTGAACTTGCATAAGCGCGAAAGTACAAAATTGTGATGGAGCAACTGCTTGTAAAGTGCTTGCTTTTGGATTCGCCCTTGGAACATAGTTTATTACACATACCAATCTGCACTGTTCATCGGTGGCACAACAGGGGAGAGGGGCAGGAGCCCAACGTTTCTTGGTCTGCACTTTTCCGATGATCTCACCTGGTCTCACCAGGGGCGGCCTTCCCTACAGGCGGGTTAGGCGGCCGCCTAGAGCGCCATCTAGAGGGGGAGCGCAAAATAATGCGCCCGAAAAAATCGCTCAATACCCCCCCCCCCCCCCCACCGTCAACAATCGCTCCACCCCCCCCCCCACCCCCCCCCCCCCCCGTCAACAATCTCGCCTAGAGCGCCAAATGTGCTGGGGCCACTCCTGGGGGGGGGGGGGGGGGGGCGCCAGGAGTGAAGCTCGCCTAGAGCGCCAAATGTGCTGGGGCCGCCCCTGGGTCTCACCACCGACTCCGCAGCCAAAAGGAACCTCACCACCTACAATTTCTGCCTGTGTTCGGACCTTGGTATGCAGAACAACATTTCGTTCAGCCGTATACTATCTATGTGGATGAATGACAAAGAAAAGGCCTTTTTTGGAAAAGAAAGCCGAACTGAACCTTTAATGACATGCATCTAAGATGAATCACTGTCAAGACACTTGGGATATAGGTTTTTGCAAAAACAAAACAGTGTCACAGAATATCTGATATAGGCCTACTCCTGTTCCTGTTTTTGATCGACTGACATTAATAGACTTCCCTCTTAAAGTCACAAAGCCAAAAGCCAACACCTCATAACCACCAAAACAAACTATTCCAACGAGGCTTCTGAAGTGGGTCAGAGGGCAGGGGTCGTTTTTTTTTTTATCGTTCAAAGCTAACCACCAAGACAATCACAATAGAGCTTAAAAAAAATCAAAAGCAATGTTGTGCACGGCCACTCCTGCAAGCTGCTGGGATCAGTGTTGTATATTTATAAAGATGAATGTCACATATATCATAACGTGTTCCCTCGTTAAACGTCTGCAGTTGGATAACACCCATCTCGGTTAGGGCTAGCATGTATTTTTATACCATCCAATCGTGTGACTGGATATGGATGCAGTCTGTATTCTGCGGTTCTGTGCTATTCTGCAGTATTATGCGGTATGTATTCTGGATACTTCTGTCTTTGTTCTGGTAGGTGTCAGAGGAAACGGCTGCACCCGAACTCGAGAGGGAACTCGTAAAACTCTGGGACACTCGTAAAGCTGTCACCAGCACAAATACGCTTAATAAGCAACTCACGCAACTTGTGTTTGAGAAAATGAATGTATGTGTAGTTTACAAAAAAACTAAACATTCACTTCACTTTTACATGCAGGAAAAAATAAAATAATAATTATATATATATATATATATATATATATATATATATATATATATATATATATATATATATATATGAAATATTAAATAAGAACTAGAACATACCATAATAAAACATATAGGGGGGATCCATATCGAGATACACTTGCTGGAATTATTCCCTATTGCTAAATAAATAATTTATAATGCATAATTCATAAAGTCAAGATCGATATTATAATAATATCATTTTGATTCCCTTTTTTTTAAGAAAAATAATTCCAGATTGAAAAATAATGACGTTGTCCAGCTTCTTATCAGATGGATGGTAGGGTCTGATTAGTATGGGCAGTATTCACAACGTGAGCCCCCCCACACGCGATTGTGATGTCTCGTTTTACGATGGTCCTGTTGTGCATCATGATGTCACAGCGCAATGCTTGCCTCCCTTCTGGAAGCATATCAGCATAACCATGAAATTATTTGTCATTATGGGAAGACGCGTTTGTGTCTGTGTATTATGTGCTGTGTGTGCTTTTTAAGCTGGCAAAGATACAACCAGCTAAGTAGCAAACATACAACTACCTAACCTAACGAGAAGAGTTGTTAAACCGGCTGACACAGCTAACTTACTAGCTGTATATCTGCTAGCAAATATGCTCACCCAGGTACACAAATAAGGTCACTTCCAAATGTACAGGCAGGCTGACACGTGTACAGCTGTTGGAACCCAATGTATACATGCCAGTATGTATGCTTTAACGCACGCACGGCATGCTAAACTTTAGTTAATGTTTTCCTACATGGCACTGTTACAGATGTATACCCTTAACTACATCAGTGTGTATGTGAAAGATATGCATGTCTGATATTCTATCCGCCAGTAGGAACAACAAAGGTCATGCTTTTGGTTGGATTAAAGGGATAGCTTTTGTTTGTTTGTTTATCTATTTGAATGTATTAATCTATTTGTTTCGTTAGTCGTTCTTTGTGCAATTATATTGTTGTTATTTTTTAGCTTGTTCTAGTGTTAGTTGTCAGTCAGAAACTATACAGCTCAGGCTTAAAAAACCAAAAACTTTATTCAGAGGTCAATGTCTTATTATGAACTTTCTTAACCATTCATAGGTCTTAACTTACACACACACAAGTATCAATTTGTGCACTCAATACATTCTAAACACATGTTCTCTCTCTCTCTCTCTCTCTCTCTCTCTCTCTCTCTCTCTCTCTCTCTCTCTCTCTCTCTCTCTCTCTCTCTCTCTCTCTCTCTCTCTCTCTCTCTCTCTCTCTCTCTGTCATATATATATATTTAAAGAGTGGAGGAGGATGTGTATGCTCCACGGGTTCGTTCCAGGGTGCTCCGGTTCCTCCCACACCACCCTAACTCGATGAGCACTCCTACCCTGCCCAAATGAAAGGGAAGGGCACTACACCTGGAGTTGGTTATCCGGCACCGCCCGGCTCACTGCTCACAGCACCTAGCATAGATAGACTGGGTTGGATGCAGACAATTATATTCCCTCTGTGGACTAATAAGAAATATTTGTCCAATAACCAATAATACCACAAGTAACGATATGTTTGAGCTCTTTCAACCAGTACAACCACTTGTAAACCAAATCGATATTTCTTTGGGGTCAAATACGGGTCTTGGGGGTGTTAAGAGGTGTGTGAGTGATATTTTGTGGTCACCTCACCACACCAACAACAAACACGAACCCAAACACACTACCAAAAACACCACAAACAACCCATCCCCAAACACACTGTCACAACCGCACCACCAACACAATACAAGCATTGAGGGTTTGCAAGAGTAATCATGCGAGGGTCACTGTGTCATGGTCTCCTACTCCTAACAATGGTGGAAAAACAAGGCTCCGTCGGCCAGGGGAATGTCATGGTCTAAGGTTACAGGTGGGGGTGGGGGCCGACATACGAATGTGCTAACTGCGAGGCCCCTTAGGCCAGGTTGTGAATTATTTCAGCTACAGAAGTCAAAGAGTTCACAACGACAGACCACTTATCAGGAACAAAAGGTACTCTACCTCAACCTTTTTCTCAACCTATTTTCCAGCATCATAGCGCCACAGCCTCTTTTCAAAATAAAAGCGCTGTTAAAGTATTTAGCAGAGAGAGAGAGAGAGGGGGAGAAGGGTGTGTGTGCTGTGAGAAAGGAAGGATCATCTGAGGAAATGAAGGGATAAGAGACAACAGGAATCCAGATGGAGGAGTGAGAGTGGAATCTCCGGCAGAATATTGGGTTCCATGGCTCATGTTATGTTTTGCTAACTTGGCAACATTTTGGCCACAGTACTGTGCCATGTTGAGAACTTACTTTAAAATGCTACTTAAAAGGAGTGTGGGTGAACATGGAAGCTCTCAAGGGCAGAACTTTGACAGCAGATACAATGAGGGGTCTGTTCAGATATGGGACTCCGGCCAGACTTCACCACCTTCACCGGCCTCCACAGTTCTGAAGCAAGCAGACCATCTTTATGAACCAAACGCAAGCAGACTCTCCCTGTTCCTCTTTTGGTGTCAATACAATACAATAATATTGTATATATATATGGTAAGGTTGTTGGCCTCCGGGCCTGAAGTGTAGAAGCTTTGGATCAATGACTCTGCCAAATACATACAGATTTAGCCGATGTTGAGCCCCCCCTTTTCCTGTCCTGCAGCAGACCCCACCTTCAGGTCCTCAGCTGGTGTTTTTATGTACTGTAACACTAGAGCTGCTGGCAAGACCCCAGAAACACCAGAGCTGCTGGCAGGGGTCTCCAGCACCAGTCCCATCAAAGCTCCATGATATGAACTATGATACAAAACCCCATTGGGGTCTCCCCGGTGCAGGTTCAAATCTTGCCAACAATGGTACAATTATAAGGCAATACGGGATAGTCTTGTGTTGATGACAAACAACTCTAGCCAATGCAGTCAAACCAGCATTTCCACGGTCAACATATAGGCATCTAAGAGCTGATTGGCCTAACCCTTATCTTCTCCTTAATGATGCAAATCTCAGTTCTCTGTAGGTTGTTTTGAATAAAAGCCTCTGATATCTAACTCACTACAGCCCCTGGAGAGGTACATTTGACTATGCGACTTCAGATTCCAGTTGAATATGAAGAAGTTCCTTCAAAATCAAAGGGCATGTTTCCAAGTCGGAAGCTTCCAAAAAGTCTGCAGAGTCAACACTTTATTCCTGGGCTCACGCAAGATACCCCCCAAAAAAACCACAGTGCTCCCGCGGTTACACAACTTCTCTGCTTATTCTTCCATTACTGTTCCGTGCTTCGGGTCCCATGCATGTTCAATTCTTATACCATGCTCAATGTAAATTCCTCACAAAACACAGTATATTAATGCACATGACAAGAACGGGTCTCTCTGTTACCTCCAATCATACCTGTTGTTATACAAATAGGTGTAACTCAGCGAATCCTGTTGGGTTACTGTCATTCAAATCCAGCCAATCACCAATCGCCTACTACACCATCTCTATGCTAAAGATATGGGGGGGGGGGGGGGGGTTAATTAATTCAACTCAAAATGGGGGTCAGACACAGGGATCTGTAAGACAAAAGAAGGGCCATCTGATGTTGGAGACTGGCAGGGGAGAGGATGAGAACAGGAGAAGAACAGGTGAAGACATACATGAACTAAAAGGTGTGGGACAGGTGTGTGGGGCTGGCAGGGGGCGGTGTGAGGACGGGGAGTAGGTGCCATCAACTAAAGGTGAGGGGGGGGCCCAGGCCTGTTGGTCTCTGGGGGATCTGGCTGTGAGACAAGGGAAGGGCCATTTGATGCTAATACCAACCCCTCAGTGGCTCCGGTGATCAGAAGAACTAAAGGGCGTTAGAGGCCGACTTCTGCCTGGGAGGAGGATGAGAACAGGTTGACTGGAAGCATAGGGGGGTCAAAACACTGGGGGTAAAAAGGTGGGAAAAGGTGTCTTCAACTAACAGTGAGGGTCAGAGACAAGGCTCTGGCAGTAAAGGGCAAAACAGCATGAGGCGAAACCATTTCTGTCTAAAAATTAATGCAATCCTCAACAAATATATGACTACACATGTGACTACGGATAGTTGTCTGACAGTACTACAACTCTCTCTTACATGTTCAACAGAATGATGACCAGAGGAGAACTAATCTTTTCATCCCCTCATCTAAAACAACACAGCTGTTCGGTCCAGGGATAAGCAGCTTTCCCCCAATGAGGACCAGAGTCACCCATCCCAGCAACCAGGATCCCGCGATGGGCGACGTGTATGCTTATATACCAACATGGATCACATCAGACCGCAGTTGTTGTTTAAAAGGCATTTTATTTTGGAGGTTTGACTTCATTGCACAAGATACATAGAAACAAAAACATTTCTTCAAGGCAGGAAAAGTTAAAACAAAAAATGTTGATCCACAGGAAATATCTCAGAGCACAATTTATAAGGCTACATACTCCAACTGGTCTTTACTCATTTCATATAATGCATTCTATGTATTATTAGTATACGTATGGTCTTCAACCTTATAAAGACCTCAATGTTCCAGCCAAGGCATAAGGTTTGTAGAGATGATGATATTTATGTGTTAGGGGTTAGACAAGTGCATTCAGAGACAGGTTATTAAACAGCAGGTTGGGTTATGTTTTCTGGCAAAGTGCTTACAGGTAGACTCAGGCGGTTAGGAATCATACCAAGAATCTAAGGCCAGGGAGTCTGGATGATGTCCATTTTAAAAGGATAAACAACAAGACCCAACCAGGCGTAGCCCATCCTCCTTTCCCAAGTCGGGTCGGGCCATGACACTCCACTGCTCAGCCAATGAACAGTGGTTACGGGCTGTATTTCTGCCCAGTGATGCACAAGGCGAAGGGCGGGGCTTACGGCGGGAGGGGGCGACACGTGGCGCCCAACGAGGTCAGCGCCTGTCACATGGCGTCACGTCTG
The DNA here is from genome assembly GCF_902167405.1 of Gadus morhua. Classification (NCBI taxonomy): domain Eukaryota; kingdom Metazoa; phylum Chordata; class Actinopteri; order Gadiformes; family Gadidae; genus Gadus; species Gadus morhua. The sequence continues at coordinate 5,208,066 of NC_044053.1, forward strand.
CCCACCGACCCCAGTCTGAACGAGCAGACACACGTTTCCTTCTTCAAAAAACAAACGACTTCTGTGTATAGAGGTTCACAAAATGTGATGCGTGCACGCGTTAAAAGCTGATAAGGCTCTCATCAAGCGTTCGCTCCCAGTCGCGTAGCACTATTAAAGCGTTCCCTAGAAGTGTGAGAAATCTGATAGCGCTCGTCGTTGCCATGTTACACATGCACTCAGACTCCCAACCAACAGATGACAGAGCTCTTGAACAGCTTTTCTATAAGTGCACCAGAACATTGTGTTGGTAAAACCAAACTCTTTTAACTAAGCCAACAGAACCAGACCATTGTAGACTAGCCGCCATTTTTTAAAAGCCAAACACCAGGAACACAAAATGGCTCCAACAAAATACCAATAGCAACCAGAGCAACGTTCTGGTAAATTCAATAAACGCTAGAGTTAAAGAACACCTCTTTAACATATCCGCCCCAGCCGAGGACACTACGTTGTGGGTGAGTCACTCGCACGACATTGCTAAATGCCACAGGAAGTGGTGTCACAGAGAAGTAACATCTAAGGCCTGGGTTTTGAGATTTGTCAGTTTGTGGTTAAACTACTCAAGCATTGTCTGGATTACCAACAATACTTGAAATTACCGACTTGAAATCATTCAATTAAAGTGTCACAGCTTTATTAAATCAGTTCATAAACGAAGTCATATACATTCATCAATAAAAACACAATATTCGAAGATTCTAGGTTAAAATTAGGGCACACACACACACACATGCACAGTTCAATGAAGAAAGACGTTTCAATGACAGTCCTGGTGTGCTGCCCAGGGCTCAGAAACAGAACAGGGGGAAATATACAAGTAGTGATGAATACAACGTCAAAGTCCTTCCTAAAAACGTTTCACTCGTATACTGTGCAAATACTGTTACAGATACCAAACAAGCATGAATATGGACCGAGAGAGAAGGTCACGCTTAGATTCTGGACACGCAACAGGGATTTCCTAAAGTGGAGAGTGATTGAAAAAAAAAAAAAAAAAAAAGAATATATAGAAAACACTGAAGAGAGCCATCGGTCTGCCCAGAGCTCCACTTTTGAGGAAATGATTACAGGCGGCACGCATCCCTTCAGCAGACTTCACCCCCTCACATCATTCCACCCGCCTTCCTTGCTATACCACCAGCAAGGTTCACAGTTTAGAACAGCATTATCAGAACCTCAGCAACGACTATAGCTGAACACCTCCAACCCCCCCCCCCCCCCCCCCCCCCCCCCCACCCCGCCCATCCCAAATATAGACCGCCAATTCTGCTTCTCCAAAAAAAGGCCATGATGAACAACATCCAGCAGGACTAACTAAAACACAACAGGTCCTTACAGAGGGACTAGAGCCCTCTCAACACTATCGTTGGTGAGGGCAGGAGAGGGTGATGGATGGGGGAAAGGGTGCTGGCGGGCCCAGGCCTACGTTCTCAACCACTTTCTCTGTCCCAGCCCACCCGGTCATATCGTCTTCATCTTGTAGTCGTGCGGATGTCTTCAGAGTATTTCAGGCTGGCGTCGGGGCTCTGATCAGGGCGGCGGCTGGTCCTGGGCCGTCTCGGTCATCTGCTTGGCACTGTAGTAGGACAGGCCCAGGCCCATGATGGCCAGCATCATGGCAATCTGGTTCACGGCCCGGTCGTGAGGCTTGGTCTGGACATCTCCGGCCACTTGCCGCTGTGGCCATTCAGAGCAGAGACACAAAGGGGAGAAGGGGGAGAAGGGGTCAAGGGTCGTTCACCAGAGACAACAGACCATTCCAGATATTCCATCATGTCAACAAAGACCCCTTAAGAATATAAAGGCTGATGACGCCATCGGGAAAGAGAGCAAACATTTGCATATTGATGTCAGGAAGCAGAAAGGTTTTCAATGGGCCGCCGTGTTACCCCCCCCAAACTCACTCATCTAAAATTTAGAGTATCTAGCATGGAGAGGAACCCAATGTTTCCTTGGACAGAGGAGGTATTTTAAGGGCTCGACCACCCCTCCCCCTCTCCCCTCCTAAACAAGGCATCCATTTTGAGTCAACTGCATGAGCAAAATGGCCTCCAGGGACTCTTGTTCTTCTACAACTATTGAGCTGGGCTTAAATCACTGCCTCATTATGCAAGGGACTTTTAATCAGAACAGCATTGTAGTTAACCATTTGGGGAGTTAACATGAAGCACATTCAATTTAAGATAAAGAACCCCAACCAAGCAAATCGACGGAAGCGAATTATAGCGAAAAATGCATTTAAGATGTATTAACGGGTGAAAGATATTTGTCCTGGACCCTTAACAGTTCGAGTTATTGAAGCGTGTTACGTGTGGCGCACTTATATAAGAGCACGTTTCCACATGGTCTGCTGAATACCCAAGTCAACACTAACGAACCCATCCGGGAGACAGTGGTTTACAAAATGTAGATTATATGGGAACAATAGCTCTGCACAATGGACATGACGTAGCCCAGAGCACTGTCCGAGTGGCCGTACAGGGCAGATTATCACAACAGGAGTCCCAACAAAGGAAGCTGGAGGGGAAAGGATTGCCCCAAGATTAGCGTCAAGGGTGATCATGTCAGTGGTGGGTGATGATAGCAAAATCATTGTTAATCATTGTAGAATCTATGGTTTCAATTCTTTTAAATCTATTCTTTAAAAATGCGCCAAAACCAGTACCGCAATTAAAAAAAAAAATCGGAACAAAGCATCAAGTCTACAGATTAACATTTTTGGTTTAAATTTGTATTGAAGTTTAAATGCAGAAATATCTCATCACATAAAGTTCAGGTAGGATAAAGGCGATTAGGATTTTAAGAAAAATAGTCATAGATAATAGGAGATTATCTCACATAAGTGCTGAGTGGTCAATTCGCTTCAACTTCTCAACGGTTCAGCGGATATTAAAAAGACATCTGCCAGTTCCAACCATTAGGCTCCAATCACATTAAATATTAACAGCCCATTGTTCGGGTTCATCTGCACACTACAAGGAGCCTCTTATTCAATCAAAACTTCTATTCATTTTCAAGCATGACGTTGAGAGAGGGTTAAGGGAAGGCATGCACATAGATTTCCCGTCAGCATGTTTTACATATCGTGTAAACCAGAACCTGCAGGGACACCAGTAGGTCTCTGAAGAACATTTGGGATTTGGGTTGTGTTGCTCAGAGGCCGTTCTACACAAGAGCTGAGCGATTGAACAAAACGACCTGAATGACCTGCTGATCAGACCAGAGTCCAGGTGGAGAAGGAGGGCGTTCTGGAAGTTAACAGACCAGACTCCTGGTGTACCCGAAAGGTGTTCTGGTTCTGGGTAGTTCTAGTCAAGGGTCTTGAGGGGGTTCAGAGGTGCGGCCTGTACCTGGAGCAGTCTGAAGTAGCCGGGCGTCAGTCTTCCCAGCCGGATGATCATGTCTGTGGTGGAGGGGAGGCAGCGGAGGAGGGTGGAGGAGACACGGAGGGTGGAGACTCAGCAGGAGGGGAGATCTGGAGGTCTAGAGAGAAAAGAGGCGTTCAGAATTAGTTAGGAACACATGTTCGATACTGGAAAGCATTCCAGAAAGCCGCCATGAGGTTCTGATGAGAAGTTTGAGATATTTCAGTTACTTTGAAGAACATAAACGAAGAGTCTCAAAAGAGAAAAGTTTAAAATAAGAACACTACTGATATTGACGCGAGAACAATGCATAGCTCCTTTAAAAAGCTCTCGACTGGCCCGGGCTTCCCCAGCCTGGAGCCTGTGAGCAACCAGCTGCAACAGTCAGCAGACAGATGGATTCTACATCTGAGAGGGGGGGTATTCAAGGCCATCCATACCGTAAACTTTTAAAATATATTAAATCTGAAATACGTGGCAAAAAATTTGCTTGCATAAAGTTTGACGCGTTTCTCATTATGAGATTATGGCAAAAAATGTTTTCACCCGATAAAAGATTTGATCGCAGGAAATAAAATCAAACGAGCGGTTGCGCTTAAACAATTTAAGAAAAGTGTCGCTGTGGATGAACAGGCCGACGTCAGTGATAACTTGACCTCGTTTGCAGGGCTAAAAGGCAGTACTGGACCACGGACGCGTCAATTAACCAATCAGAACCAAAGGAACCCAGAGGAGTCGTGGTTTACGGTCAAATAGAAAAAATGTGCAAGGAATCACCTTCAAAACAGCCTGCAGGCAAATACTACATTAACGGGTAATGAAAAGATAATCCGGATTCCAGTTGGTCCAGTCAGGTCTTTGATTAGTTTTAGGGTCCTCGCCTCTCCTAATCGAAAGTTTGGAGATTCTGTGAAGACGTTGGTCTCATACAACCCGAGGAAGAAACGCTGGTGGTTGGCCAAAAAAAAAAAACCCAACCTCGACTACACACAGACACACACACACGCAGCGAGTTTTCACTCTGTAAAAGCATTGCACAGTTCCGTCTTTTATACAGAACTGGTTTTAGCCAATCCCAGCGGTGGGCTGGCCCGACAGACACGCCCATTTTTCACCCAGACACATGTCAGAATGCATCTCATCTTGCTGGGCTGCCTCAATTCAGCTCGGTCAACAAACCATCCGGTGGGCGTTACAGTTAATCTGCTCATCCGACGGCGTTACGACTACGAACGTCCATGTCACGGCACGGCACAACAGCCCTGCTGTGGGACTATAATCTGCCACAGCAGCAGTTCACCTCAGATTATAGGAGCATTGTGAAACAAAACCATTCCAACGTTGTGCAACATCTACACCTAGAGCCCTTGGAGCCTAATTCAGGTTGAAGTCAACCATGCTGACTCCTCGCCAACTCATGTAGAGTGGCATGTATTCAGGTTTCAGAAGGGATACATTGTTTAGGCATGACACACGCAGGAAGATAACATCTCGGGCTGGTTCACCCACCCGGACGAAATAAGAGCAGATAGAAAACCCTCACGAGTCAAGTTTGATCACATGGCAATAAAGAGCATCAGGATCGGTGTTAAAGAGGAGAGGTATTGAGATCTAAAAAAAGAAAGACAAGCATCTGTGGCAAGGCCGGCACCAGCATCACAGCTGGCCACATTCCTGCATTGCGTGGCAGGGAGGGGAAACACTCGGTGGATCGGTAGAGTAAAACAGATTATGCAAACTTTGTCAGGTGAGTCACCTTTGAGTAGCGAAGACATTGTTCACCAGAAACCAGGTTCGCCTGAATGCAAAGAGCGTGTCTGATATCGGGGCGTTTCCTGTTTGACTGTCACATCTCTGAACGCCAGCCGTTTGATCAGCTGTCAGGACTGAGGGGGGGGGGCGTGGTCAAGGCATGCACACACCTGGCCTAAATACTTGATGCACGAGTCATGCAGGGTGAACACAACTCTGTAAACGTGGAGTCATGGAGTAGTCTAGGGCTGCTGTCGGGTAGTCCATTTTGCTTAGGCAGGGTTCTAACTGACTGAAGTATCCCGGATGAGACCAAGAGGCAGCGAGCAGTATGAACTCTCTAAATACCGGGAAAGAATTCCTTTCTTATCTCCTCAACAAAGCATAGGTTGCACTGGATCATCCTTTAAGAATGAAAAAGGAGATGAAGCCGGCCCACAATTCCTTGCTGCAGGAACATTTAAAACGTTGAACAATTCATGAAAAGGACAGATCAACATGACAGACAATTATTTGAATACAATCTGACTTAAATTGGATCTACATTGTAGTTCCATAAATATGAGCGTGTCACATTGAACTTTTATCAATGTCACAAACATTTTGTTTCTCTTTAGTGAATGGTAGCCTATATATTCCTATGTATTTCAATTCCAAAAGGTGTGGGTTGCCCTTGTGCTATGGTTGGTATGAAGCAGTCATGGATTTCTGGTATTTAGATTGACTTGGTTTCCTGCTTAATATTCAGAGGGCCATATGCCCCTGATAGACCTGGCTTCCTCCCTCAATCCCACTCAGTTTTTTTCTCTCCTTTCTGTAACTGAATCGTATTTGACTTCTGTTTGCATGTCATGCTTTTTTCATCTCAGCATTTTCGTATTTTCTAAACTCCTTGCCGTCCCTTTTCCATCAGCCTTTTTCACGCTCTACGTCTCTAATCGCTTCCTTTTCTCTCCCATCTCCTGCCGAGCAGCGCGGTTGGGCCGGTCTAGGAATCCGTTTGTAAAAAGGGAAAGGACGGGAATAGCGGAGTGATCGTATTGGCTCCTGGGGTTCTGATCATCGTGTCCCCTCATCGCGTAGACAGACAGAAGGACGGACGTCCGACTGTCTGCGTGCACCTTAGATACATACAGCTAACGAATTAAGTCACTCCGTTGCCGTCCAAAGAGAACCAAGAAACCCGCTGATACTGGCAGTATCAACGGCTACACGATGATCACAACCCAGCAGCCAATAAGAACCCGCTGCTTTTCCCTTGCTTTCCCTTTTTACAAACACTCGTGTTAAACCGGCCCAGCCGCACGGCTCAGCAGGAGAGGTATAAAGAGAGAGCGAGTAGAGAAGAAGAGCGTGGAAAGGTTGAGGGAGAAAAGCGACAGCGAGGAGTTGAGAAAATATGAAAGAACTGCAAAGCAATGGAAGAAAGATTGACAGACCATCAGAATTGCACATAGAGAGAAAGAGCGACAGAACGAGAGAATGAGCTTGAGAAAACCCGTGAGATTGACACAGGCGGCCAGGTCTATGCTGGTGCGTGGCATATAACCCTCTGAATGTTGAGCAGGGAGCCAAGTCGATGTAAAGACCAGCACTCCATGACAGCCTCATAGTAACCATAGCAAAAAGACCACCAAAACCTTCCTAAAGAGACGGCCTTCTAACAGAGGCCCAGGATCAACATACTAGTGGGAAACAATGAATTGACATAAGCGTTTATAACAAGCGCAAGTGCAGCTTTACTGTACAATTTACCCCCAATTAATCCAAACGTATAATACACCTCCATAGCTGGCCGCAGGGGGCGCATGGACACGCTGGCTTGAAGCCTCAACATAGTAGACAAGAACAAGATGTACTATCAACTTAAACTATTTGAAGGATTGTGGATTTTATTTTGAAATAATGTCGAGTGTTAGCCCATACTGAAAAGCTGATCATTGATATATATTTTTTTTTACCTCAAAACAAGATCATTTTTGTGTTGGCAGTAAGAGGGAGGCAATGAGGGAGCAGCTTCTACACAGCATCCAAATTTACAGTATCCAATTTACACCAATTCTAATTCAAGAGGGGGGGGAGAAACAAAAAAAAGGGGCCGAGCTCAGCTTCGAAAAATATATAATTATATTAAACCGACATGTGCGTTGTTTAAGTAAGGAAAAACGATCATGTATTGAACGAATTTAATGAAATAACTAATTCTTAAGATCATCGTTATACAGCCATAGGTAGCGGTTCTTTATTGCGAATAGGTATGGCCCATACTCTCAACTGAACGTATGCGTAATTTACAAAAGATTGCCGATACGTTAACTAACTAATTTCAGGACAATTGAATACTTAACCCCTTATTTATGGCCACAAGCAGCAGCTGGTGGGCTTGACCAAAAAGACTCTACTACGCTCTACAACAATGAGAAACCCCAAACCCCAGTGTCCCAATTGGTGTTCCAACTCTCTTCCCCAAAAGCAGAACTTTACAACGTTTTGTTGTCTTTAAAAAGTGCAACCTCTGGAGAAAAACTCAAGGTAAACATTGAGATGACCCTTGGAGATCACAAGCTGTTGATAAGGTTTCCCCCTGGTTACATGGCCATTTCGACACATAAAAGCGCTGCAAGCCAATAAACCAAAACCATACATGCCCTCACCTCCCTTGCACAACCTACAAGTGAAGGCCTATTCAATGCAGAAGTGGGTGCTTACCTTTCTGAGAGCTAGTTGATTTGTGATGCCCTGGAACACGATGTCCACGCTTTAAACACACTTGGAAGCAACGTATGGATGTGGGCGTGGCCACGTGGTCGCTTGTAGCCGCACATAGAGGCGGCACACAAAAGACATGCACCATGGAGGGTTCACCTTCATCCGTGCCTTGCTTGTCTCAATGCCATTTAATAACACCGTGCAAGTCGGCATTCTAGCAGATGTTGTCGCTGGTAGGCCTATATTGGGTAGTTGGTTTGTTCATTTGGTATTTGGTGTGTAGGTAGCGTATTCATGACCAGATGTGTGTGTATGAGTGTGTGTGGACGGGGGTGGCGGGGTCGTTTCAGTTATAATTACTCACTTGACCAAGTCATCTGGAAACCAATACAACGTGTCTCCCCCTTTCTTCTTTACATCCCAAACATACACAAACAAATACAACCCGCGCAAGCGCACACAATATTTCACTCCCTCTCGCTCTCTCCGTCAAAAATTAAAAAAAGCTTACGAAACATGGCAGTTGGTTTGCATGTGGTGTGTTTTCATTGTTCATGCATGTCCGTGTAATCCAAGGGAAGTGTGTATTCTTGATGTTAATTTGGTATGACTGGCAGGAAGTTAGTGCAGCACAGTTTCCAGTTGGTTTTGTGTACAGTGGGCACACAGTCTGTCTGTGGCCAGGTTGTGTTCACTGAGTCTGTTCATGTCCAATATGGTACTTTTCCCCCCCTCATGATTTGTCTGATGGGGCGGTTGTTGTGGGTTGGACAGAGTCCCAGGACCAGAACGCTAAGGGGACTACTTCTGGATGTCACCAGGTTGGTGAGGACCTTGCTGTGGAGTCTGTTGCTGTCCCTTTCCTTCAGGTGGTTATACAATTTCAGCGCTCACTTCTGGATGGGATTGGATATCATCCCATTTCTGCTCTGCATGCATCATTTGTTTTTTTCTTTGGACTATGTGGATAGATTTTCAGAATTCTGCATGAAGAGTTTAATTTAGATTTTTGTCAAATTTTATAAAATCTTGGTTAGCAGGTGGACCCCAGACCCCACAGCCATAGAAGGCAATAGGTCCTACCCACATATTTTGAACCAGGTGTTCAATGGGATGTCTAGTTAGATGTTTCTTTTTAAGGCATAAATAGTAGTCCTTGCCTCGTCTCTCAGGTCATTTCAAAATTGTATTACCGTGCTATCAAAGGCCTTGTGGGGTTGGCGCATGACTTTCTGGAAGAAAATAATGATTATCCAGAAAAGGTCATTTCATCTTTGACCCACCTTTTGGTCTGCTGGATGGACAGCGACATCTAGTGGCGATAAATCAATAGAAAAAACTAAGAATATAAGCCTTTGCGATAATTATTTAGTAGGCCTTTATACGAATAAATACTTATGTGTAGGGTTAATGAATAATACGCCTCTGTCATTTTAAATATTCAATTACAGCTAAAATAGTTGCACTGCACAATCACATAAATACATTTGTTGTAAAGAAAGTTTTGTCATGGTCTGTGTCGTGTTTTGGTGTGTTTCCCTCTGTTTCCCTCCTGTGTTGATTACTGCTCCCGCCCCTTAATGTGTCTCAGCTGTTCCTCGTTGCGTGTCTTGTGTTTGTTACTTAAGCCCTTGTCTTTCCTGTGTTCCTGGTGCGGTCATTGTGGTTTGTTGGTCCTGCCTTTTCTCTGTGGTTACCTGTTCTCTAGTGGTGCCGAGATGATGCCTCATGAAACGTCAAAGCCTCTCAGCCAGATGAACCACCAAAGTGGTTCGTGCTCGAAGCTTCAAATGAGTACCCTAGGGACATCTAGTGGTGAATGAAATTATGACAACCCAACCCAAAATGTGATTTTTGCTTCGTGTGCCGATACAACATTAAATCATTTGAGAATTGAAGTCATTTCAGTGATACATGTGTGTGAGTGTGCCATTCATAAAATGGCACAGAGCTCATGCTAGAAAATAAATCATTTGGCAAAAGTGTGTCTTAGCAGACGCTTTTATCATTAAGCCTCCACACTCCTGCTCTCAGCCTCTGCCCCCGGTTCCCCGCTACCAGCCTCTGCCCCCGGTCCCCAGCTACCAGCCTCCTCCCTTACGGACAATCAGAGTGGGGGTGGTGAGTTTGGGGTACCACCCGGTTCCTCCTGGCACTCCAGTTCCCAGCACTGACTCCGGTCCCCGAGCCCTGTCCGGTCCCTGAGCCCACTCCTCGCCTTCCAGAGGGGGACCGACCGGCCCCTTCGCCTGTCTGATGAGGTCCGCCCTGCGCTCCTGTCTGAGGAGGTCCGCCCTGCGCTCCTGTCTGAGGAGGTCCGCCCTCTGCTCCTGCCTGAGGAGGTCCGCCCTGCGCTCCTGTCTGAGGAGGTCCGCCCTGCGCTCCTGTCTGAGGAGGTCCGCCCTGCGCTCCTGTCTGAGGAGGTCCGCCCTGCGCTCCTGTCTGAGGAGGTCCGCCCTGCGCTCCTGTCTGAGGAGGTCCGCCCTGCGCTCCTGTCTGAGGAGGTCCGCCCTGCGCTCCTGTCTGAGGAGGTCCGCCCTGCGCTCCTGTCTGAGGGGGCCCGCCGTCCAGGGGAGGCCCGCCCCCTGCTTCTTCCAGAGGGGGACCGGCCTCTGCTCCTGCCGGAGGCGGCCCGCCCTCCAGACCGTCCAGGGGAGGCACGCCCTCCGCTCCTGCCTGTGGGGGCCCTCCCTCCGCTCCTTCCCGAGGGGGGTCCCTCTTCAAGGCCTTCCAGAGGGGTCCCGCCTTCCAAACCTTTTGGAAGGGGCACGCCCTCTTCTCCAGAGGGGGTCCGCCCTCTACCTGGCCTTCCTCCTGAGGGGACCCGCCCTCTACCTGGCCTTCTTCCAGAGGGGACCCGCCCTCTACCTGGCCTTCCTCCTGAGGAGACCCGCCCTCTACCTCGCTTTCCTCCAGAGGGGACCTGCCGTCTACTACCTCGCCTTCGCCGGCCTCCTGAAGGGTTCCGCCTTCGCCGCTGCCGGCCTTCAGAGTGGTTTCTTTGCCGCTGCAGGCCTCCTGAGGGACAGAGCCCTCATCGTCCTTGGCGCCGGCCTCCTGAGGGGTTCACTCTGCCCCTGCTTGCCCCCCAGGCCGTCCCCCTGAGGCTCCCTGCCATGCCCTGGGGCAGTTTTCTGGCCGCCCGCCTGACACCCCTCCGCTCTGCCCCAGTCCATTATTATTATTTTTTATCTTTATTTTTTTTTTATATCTTAAGTATATTTATTAAGATGGTAAACAATAATTTAGCAACATGCCAAGACACAAACACACAGAAACCAGTTATGTATTGTGGCAACCCGCTACCCCAATGAGCCGGGTTCCAGGTACGAATCACACGTTTTCGAGGGGTTAAGCGGCACTCGGCATTTATTGCATACAACTTAAATAATATAATCGCGGTCTCTAGCCTCCGTGAGCCCCTAGCCGCTCGCGGACCCGAGTGCTTCTCAGCTGCCTCTCGCTCCTGGTCTTCCCTCTCATGTCAGTCCTCGGGCTCCTTTTTAAATGGCTCCTCTGCATCCGGCCAGGTGTCCCCCAATCTCGCTGATTGGGGTGATTAGTGTAAAAGCAGCACTGAAATAAATGGCTTCAAATCAACCATTTCATCCCAACTCGGACCCGCCCGGGACGAGGTTTAAGTTAAAACTAAAAACCACGACATCACAGTGACTCGGATCATGAGATCTGGGCCAGGCGCAGAACCCCACGCCGTCCACCGCCTCTACGTTGCCGCCGAACGGGTGACTGAGGTTTGAGGGGGTTCCCTTCACTGCAGGGGTTCCTGCCGGTTCCCCCGCCGTCTCTCCCCGACTTCTGGTCACGGGTCCTCTCCTCGTTCTAACATTTGAGGTTTTGTTCAGGGCCCTCCAGGACTCCAGCCCCTCCCCAAGCCACACCCCCCTTCTAGGGCCATGCCCTGGGCCAGTTTTCTGGCCGCCCGCCTCACACCCCTCCACTCTGCCTCAGCCCTTTTTTATTTTCTTTGATTGTCGTGGGTCGCCTGGGAGTCGACCCTTAAGGGGGGTGGGGTACTGTCATGGTCTGTCGTGTTTTGGTGTGTTTCCCTCCTGTGTTGATTACTGCTCCCTCCCCTAATGTCCTCACGCCATCTCCGCTCTGGACAGGCCAACCTCCTCCAGCTTCCGAGGACAAGGCTCCGAATTATGGGCGACCGCGCCTTCTGCTCAGCTGCACCCAGTCTGTGGAATGCTCTCCCTGACCATCTAAGGGCCCCACAGACTGGATTCTTTTAAAAAAGGCCTAAAAACCCATCTTTTTAGAAAATGTGCTATTTTTATTTATTTTTTGTTGCATTTTTCTCTTTTTTTAATGTGCATTGTAGTACTTTGAGATCATTTAATTTATATAAAAGTGCGTTATAAATAAAATGTATTATTAATGTGTCTCAGCTGTTCCTAGTTGCGTGTCTTGTGTTTGTTACTTAAGCCCTTGTCTATCCTTTGTTCCTGGTGCTGTCATTGTGGTTTGTTGGTCCTGCGTGTTCTCTGTGGTTACCTGTGTTCCCTTGCCCCTTGCATTAGCCTTTTGGCGGAAATAAAGTGCCGTTCTCCCTAAACCGTCTGCATCTGGGTACTACCTGCCTGCCTGCCTGCACCCACAACCTAACAGACTTATTTGTCTTGTAGATCCCTTAGCTGTGTTGAAGCCTTGCTTGCATACATGTCCACTTACCCCATCAGTAGGCCTATAGCTTGGAATCGCGCGCAGATTTTGTAAAAATATTTTATCCTTTTTAACCTGTTAAGATTCTACTTTTAAAATATTATCCTTTTAACATGGGAGTCGCGTACCTAAATCAATTTTCAACCGTTTATCTTCGTTCAAACCATTTAGCAAATCTACACACTTGTATCTGCAATAATATCCAATTTCGATATCATTTCAACTTTATTCAGAATCAGTTTTAGTTTCATACCGGCTTCGTTTTCAGTTGGTTCATTGATTTACGTTGACGCTGGAGCGTGAGGACGTGCCAGATTGGGCGGTTTTTCCCCACTCTATTGAGCTACTTTTAATCACGCAGCGGCTCGCTATTCCCTTAAACACACAAACACAGTGCAGGGCAATACATTTGACGTTTCAGATTTTTCAGTTCAATTGATTTTACATTTCCTCATTTTTAGCAATGCTTTACGCTTTTCATTCAGCTGTCACTTTATTTGTTTACAACCATTTACTTTCTCTTAAATGGTGTGCATGTTTACATTGTTTACTCCATTTAGACATTTGTTCAAATCCCTTCACTTGATTTAAGCCATTTGACGTTACTCTATCTTAATCTATGTAGCTTTATTAAAAAAATAATTTCAACCTCACTTTGTACTACAGCACTCACCGCATTTTCTGCAGGAAATGCATTTTTCTAGTTTAACTTGGCCTCTCCAGCCAATCCTAAACTCTCCACGACCGTCACTCCCACTCACCTTTGTTACCTATGTAACTACTTACTACTCGCAATGCAAACATTTCCCTGAATCTTGTTCAGCCACTCACTGAATGTATCCGTGGTAGTTTGATACCTGTACTTAATCATGATCATACTCAAATGTTAAAATCAAATATTTTGCTGGCAGACGTGTCCTAAAAGTAAGTTTCTCTTCACCTGTGACATCCGGATGGTCTCACAACCCTAGGGTAGTGATGCCACAGCATCAAGCACAGGACAAGTCAAATGTTATACGTTCTTCAGTCTTTTAGATCACTTCCCAATAATTTAGTGAATCAAGTGAATTACCACACAAGAAAGTTTTCCATAACTAACTACTGGCCAAGAGTAGTCAAGCACTGCACTGCACCGCAATCGTATTGGTTTAAGTTTTATTGAGTAAGATTCAGTTGATTTAGGAGATAATTAAATAAGTTGCTCATTGATGCTACCAGACATAAAGAAAGCACAGAACAAATACCACCGGATGGACCCGAATTAACTTCACATTCACAGCTAACACCTTACTGTACACGGTTCGAACAACGACCCATCTCTTAAAAAAAACCTCAAGTGAATTTGGAACAATTTATTCAAGAACATTTAGAACCATGAGTCATAAAAAGTTTTTTTTTCACACGAGCTACACAACATAATTTAAAAAGCTTCAGTCAACGTTCGGTCAAATGATAAACTTCACATCAGGTCACGGTGCTGGAGGTTGTTTTAAAAACTGTTGGCCAAATACGACGTCTTCCTTACGGACCGGCGTTTACCCCGGTGTGGGCGAGCCAACATACAGTGTACGCTAGACGATCGCTATGCTAGTCCTGGTTCTTTAGTCGATGGGAGAACGCCACCACTTCCGTGCCCCTCCCGCCGATACTTTAGTAACTCGCTTTAGCTGCCTTGAGATAACGTTTGGGATTGAAATTAAAAGATTCAAAAATCCACAATGTAGGAAAATATCTGTATTAATCAGCAGTTAAAAAAACAAGATTAGACAAGTTCGTATAACGTTACTTTTACAGGTAATGGACGGCATCCTTTAAAAATGACATTCAAAAATAAAAAATAAATTGGATATGAACATGAAAACCCCCCGCCCCCCACCCCCTCAACATCAAGTGCCCTAAAGACAACCCATAAAACATTTTTAATATAAAACTTGGTAAAAAATACTTGAATCTGTACAGTCACCAAGTACACACATGGAGGAAAACTTCAACCTTGGGCCTATTTGGCGTCTCCTGCTGCCTCCACCTTTGGTGCCTGTGAATGAGATGAACCAGAGTTAGGGCTACCCACCAGACACCCAGAACACTGTCCTGGGATACACTCATCATCCTCATTCATTCAGTCCAGTAAATGCACCCCATTAATAAAGTCACATGCTACACCCCTCACTTCATCGTCATAATTAAGTCCTGTAATCACCTGAATTGCATCATCAGTAAAACAAAGTCCTATACACAACCTTCCTGCCCAAACCTACTCATTGAGTCGTCTACCACCCTTAAACATTGGTTAGTACACGTGTATCCATGTGTATGTACACACCTCGGTCTTGGCGTCTCCGTTCTCAGCGGGGGCGGCAGCCTTCTTTCCCTTGGCTACCTTCTGCAAAACAAGTCCCTCAATTAACACCAATAACATGCAGACATCTTTATTTATACTAATAAACAGACCCTGAGCAACCATATCACAATTTGTGATTATGTATTTAATATCAGGATGTTAATGTTAGTGTATAAGGGACCGAAGTCAAATTCCTCGTTTGTTCGCAAACCTGGCCAATAAAGCTGAATCTGAATAATGAATATAGAGTATAATGATTAAATATAGCATTAAATAACTGATAATATTGAGATATGTCTATAATAACGTCATCAGTGATAACAGAATATGTATTTCGTAACAAATCGAAAACCGAATAGGTATCTAATCAGTCAATCAATCAATTCTTACTTTTGGTGCAGCCTTCTTGGCTACTTTAGCGGCTGGGTTGGCTGAGTCTGGCTTCTAGAAAGGAAAACAACATAACAGATGTGAGTTTTACTACAGAAATACACATTCACTAAGTAACACAAACTTTGCATACTTTTAAGAAATGAAAATTCAATAATGAACAGGAAAGGTCTGCCTTACATCTGCCAAACGCGAAGACCTCCGGGCTGGCTGTAGAGGGAAACAATATCTTATTCGAACCATTCTGTAATTCTGCATACTTCAATCACTACACACATTGATGTTTGTAATATTATTCCACATCACAATGCTAATGGAATCACAATGCAAATTACTACATACCGCAGCGGCAGTTTTGGCGTCATTCTGAAAAAGATAAAAAAATTAAAAATGTATTAGATTCACAAGAAATCAAACTGGTATTTTTCAATCTATCAGGGATGGTCTGAATAACTTCAGTCGGTAACAGTTACAAACAAACTAGCGCTTAGTGACGACAACATTGTAGTTTTACAGATAAATAACGTTAACGTTATTTATAAACATGATAACCATGAAACGAGTTGTTACAAAGGTATTTTGATTAAGGTAAATATAAAAGTTCAGTGGAATAAAGTTAAAATAACTATGTAAAACTAAGTAATATAGATAATTATTAAGGCGCGTAAAGTGCACAGCGAAGACAAGTCTGTTGTCTCGAGCCTCACAAAGGGCTTCCCGCGCACATTCAAATTCAAACATACCTCGCGCCGTCACCATGACATCGCTTTGGCGCGCAGACACTCTTTGTTGTGCTGTAGCCGACAGCTGCTCGCGAGATAACATTACAGAGCCCAGCTAAAGGCATGGACCAACTATACATGATTTAACTATACCGAGCTTGTATTCGACCGGGAAAGAACCCACCTATAAAACCCGAGATGTTCTATAATTGAGAGTCAAAATAAGCTCCAAGAGACCGTCTCTGCCCCGTTTGCGATAATAACGTGTCGGTGTTATAGCGTGTTTATAACGTAACTACGGCACCACGAAGAGTCTCGTCGTAGCAAACTTAAGCTGTGATTGACCAAAAACAAAGTTTTACTGCACATTTTCCCTGCGCGCCTTTTTGATTATGAAAATATAATAATATGTCACCACGCGTTATCCAAAGTCCGTGGTATACACCGCATACGCTTACCGCTTCCCCAGCCCCCGCCGATTGTAAATACAACTATTAAGGTCAGTCGACCCTCCCCCCATATCTACCAAGTTTAAAGGAAGCGCTTCTTCCAAGTTGATGAAGTGAAGCGTAACGTTGTGAATCAAACATCGGAATATGTTGATTTAAAATGTGGTGTTTTTCTAAATCATCGAGGAAATAACGTCGGCCGACTTATATTATTATTGCGCGGGCAGGCTCATCATATGACGACCAAAGGCGCTGTCAATGCAACCAAATAGAGCGCCAATATTTTGCATCGTGCGAATACGAACATCGGGAACTTGGATTTTAAGATTATTAATTATACGGCAATAGTGTGCAGATAAAATGCTACTTTGACTTGGATTTAGACCGTGTGTTCGATGCCTAATGAGGATCTCCACTGTTTGACCGCCATGTCAGCTCTTCTCTGGTCTGCACCCTAACCTAACCCTAAACCCCTGTAAACAAAACAACGGAATTTATCGAAAATGTTTTTATCTTACCTTTCTTTTGGGCATGATTGGTTTTGTTGGTGGGCAGATTCAGCGGTAAAAAAAATATAAATTAAGTGTAAGACTGCGTCGTCCTGGGAGATTTGACCACTATACCTCGGGAGTGTACGGTGGCGAGTGTAAATTCGACGCGACGTTTTAATAGTTTATACATCGGAATATAAGAACGCAACCGGTTCCAACTGGTTCAGTATTTTGAAGTCACTCATTGGATGTCAATAAATCACGTGGTTTCGGGCACCACCCATTCCTTAAAGAGACAGCGTCCCCAAAAGTTCCCCCAAACTCTCCAAGACTCGCCAGATGAAGTCATGGAGTCATTCCGTCATTTGTTAGACCTCCTCAGAATGTCACTCTTTAAGAATAGTTTTAGAATATTTACTTATATACTGTACTTACCAATGGTTGTTATACAAGGTTAGGACTTGATTTTGTTGTAATATAATTCTATGGTCATTATAGAACATACAAAAAATTGCTTCATGAGTGGAGCAAACCCACATTTGCTATCGTTTTTAGTTTTAAAACCAAACTTCCTTCATGTTCTTCCACGATCTAAATACAATAAACCCCTCAAATTATTGAAAACAAAAGTACTGCTGCAAGGAATTCAGAAAACATAAAATGAATCAGGCCGCTTTTTACTAACATTAATATACATATAATCACAACATTAGCATCACTATCATTAAAGTTGGTCAAAATATAGTTCTGTAAACTGTCAACACAACAGCATAAAGAATGGCACGTTGTGCTTTCAGACCAAGCTCATTCTTATGGCTGGTGGCCTTAGTAACGTATTCCAAACATTTATATCTTTCTGCTCTGTCCCACGTGTCGAACACAACAGATTTATGAGCTACACCTTGACCAGTTTTGGACATTGAAACATTTTATCTACAAACATAAATACCCCTCTTACAGCCCCATAGGGGTCAAATTGCCCTCCTTCCGTCCTCGTAGAAATCACAGATAAAAAAAAAAGAATCAACTTCGGCCCAGACTGTCTGACTGTCAGACCTCTCTTCCGGTTGCCATGGCAGCACAGAGGGGAAGAGGAAGTGGAGGGCGGGGGGGGGGTGTTGGTTAGCACCGTGCTACTCTATGCTACGGTGGCTTGACTGGCGAGCTGGGTGAGAAAAGAGTCTCTCTTGTTCCGCAGCGCTTCCAGGAAGTCCTTCACCCTGGCCTCCCGCCGCAAGCCGTACTCCGCGACCGCCTCCTGCCTCCGAGGGCCGTCGGCCGGCTTGCCGTTGCCATGGTGATGCAGGAGCTCGGCGACACAGGCGTGGTCCGCCTCCAGCTGCTGCCGGCGCTGCTCGTCCTGGTGGAGCTCGCGGGCTTTCTGCAAATCCCACAGAGGAACAGGATGCAGAGCCCAGGGTGTAGAGTTTGTTTCACCGCGATGGAGGCGTGGTTACACTGGTACTGGCCGATGGTGTAGTGGTGTTCAGGGTAATGTGGTTGTGGCTAGAGCGCTGTTACGGTGTAGTCGTGGTACCCCGGTGGAGGCATGGTTAAACTGGAACTGGACGATGGTGTGGTAGTGTTCAGGATAATTTAGTAGGGTGGTGTTAGGGTGTAGTCGTGGTACCGGGTTTGGTGGCGTGGTTACACTGGTTCTCGGTGTTGATGTGGTGTAGTAGGTGGTTGTCGTGTATAGGATGATATGACGGGTGTTGTTAGGGTGTAGTTGTGTTACCATGATGGAGGCGTGGTTACACTGGTACTGGATGACGGCGTCACAGAGGTTCCAGAAGGAATACTCGGGCCAGAGGACCGACTGGAACACCAAGCAGGAGTGGGACGTCTGGTGAGACACACACAGTTATAATAAATCACACACACTTGTATATGTAATACAAGCTGTAATAGAGGAGCTAAGCTAAGGGAAGAAAGTATGGGAAATAAATGCTCCAACAGGCTACTTGCTAAAACAAGCTTACTGTTGGTAAAAGAGACCCAACCGGTTGGTCACGCCGTTAGAACGTTAGATAATATAAACCAGATTATATCACAGCATTGTTAAATACTTGATCCTGATTCTACGTTGTCACAGATATAACTGGTTGAGAGATTTTTGATTTTCTTCTTTTTTGACCGTTGTTTTCAATGTTGACTGATTTGAAAATGTTAAAAGGCAGCGAAGACCCGTTACGGACAAATAACGCACACCCTTGGAACGTTCCGATCGGGATCAAGCATTTAACAATGTTGCAATACCATTTTCAAATACATTTTCTACAAATGTTTTTACAAATACAAAAATACAGTCAAACATCACGACGACTAGATGGTTTCTTGACAACGCAAAAAATATATATGCAAAAAAAAGAATATTACAATTTCAGCTAATCAAGTAGATGAAATATGAACAATGTTGGTAACCGTTTTATTTGCAGAAAAAACACTGTGTCCCGTTATTGTAAAATAATCTTTGGTGGTGGTGACATTATTTTCAAATAGGTGGTTTATCCCTTACTTAAATCAACAGCTCTCTCAACCTACTGAATAAAGTTCAACATCAGATCAGAGCCAGTGTTGACATAAAGCATTAAATAAATAGGTAGTGAATAATACATTTTGTGGCTCTACACAGCTCTTTCTGTTTCTGGCCAAGACAACACATTGACTGTTGACGATTTAAGAACCAAGGGTGTGTATTTTTATTAGTATAAGCAGTATCTCAAAGAACTCTGATCTGGTCAAGTTCAGAAGACTGAGCAGACTTCAATATGAATTATTAGTATCCAACTTAATTTATTCATATATATATTATCTCAAACAAATACTTGATGGCATGCTGCTCAAACAATTAATATTTCTCAAAATATATTTTAAATTTTTAAATGTTTTTGTTTTACTAAATCTGAATTGTTGATGTGTTATTAAGTCTTCCAGCACTGAGGCAAGATATAAAAACACTCTGATTGATTCTCAGATCGACTCTCCCGTCGAACCCAAGTCAGTAAACATTCACAGCAACACGGACAGGAAATGCAACCCCCTAGCTTCCGCTCCGTACCTGCCAGAGGAGGAAGTCACTGAGGCGCACCTCCCCGGAGGTTCTGATGAGGAGGTCAGGGTTCGGGGAGTTACTGCTGTACAGACACTCGCTGAGAAGGGCCTCGGACACGTCGCTACACCGCGCAGGGAGAAGAAGAGTTAGCCGTCACGGTGATCAAATAACACTTCATTCATAGAGTGGGGGACATGAGGGAAAGAGCATCATGCTGGTCACATGTACATGAACATATAATTATACGGCAAAGCATCTTACAATACCGTCAGTGTGTTCTTAGCACGGTGGGCCCACAGTGTGAATCGAACCCCTAAACCTGGCGGTGTTAATGTCTTGCTCTACAAGTTGAACTAGACAGGGACAAAACTCTTAACCCTGGCGTGGTAAACACTTTGATATACCACTGGAGGTTGAATCCCAAACCCTGGCAGAGTTAGGGCGCGCTCACACTAAGCCATCCATGCCGTGCCCAAGTCCGTTTCACACCCGTACCGTGCTCAAGTCTAGATCGTTTGGCTAGTGTGAGCACGCCGATCTTACTCAAGCACAGTTCAAGTCCGTGGCCTGAGCACACTTCTGAGAGGTGTGCTCAGGCCACAGTACAGATGCTAATGAGCCGACATGCGCACACGCATGGCTACGCAACCTGCGCTGGATGACGTATAGTCCATGCAACCCTTCTTTCCCACTGAACAATAAACATGATGGCAAGAATCCCCCCTTTGTCATGGCGCAGGTTTTCTTGGTTCACTGGAGAAGGCGGGGCTGCGCATGGAGTCTAGACCTCTTTAGAATAATTTGCATACTTCCAAATGTTTATTTATTTATTTTTATGATTGAAGACACTTGCATGCAAGAATAAGTTCACGTCTGAGTGTAGGCTACAAACGCGATTAACTATTTACAAGTGCAAAAACGCCAACATATTCTTTATTTTGCTGACCACTGGTTTTTTATCCCGACAAAAGCCTTGTAAGGACAGTTCCTCTGCTTCTCTCTCGTAGATCGCACCATCTTTCAACGTCTTTGTTTTTTAATGCGACTGCATCACCTTCTCTCACATGATCAGCAGCTCGCGGATTTGACTTTCTCTCCAGTTATAACTGCTCATGTTCATATCGCTGCGTTGTCTCTGTGGAGACAGCACAGCAACACCTCAACCCAAGCCCCCCCCCCCGGAACCGCGGAGCCGTCGCATTTACAACAGAATATGACCCAATAAACCGCCGATGTGTGCAGGGTCCGGGAGGGTAAATAGGGATTCTAGCTAAAGCTAGTAATTTACCTCGGGGAGGGTTAAAGCGCGGGCCGTGCCGCGGAAAAGGCGTCCAAATAAGCAACAAAAAGTCAGTAAAGTGTCAATTGTGTTCTCTGTGTTGTTCTACTAAGAAGCGGACACTTGGTGATGACGTATAACGACGTGATGACGTATGTACAAGAGGCAACCGTACTCCGGCCCAGTTGAGATTGCCTAATGTGAGCAGAGGCCAGCGCACAGCGGGGTGGGGGCAATCGTACTTGAGCACGGTACAGGTGTGAAACGGACTTTGGCACGTACAGATGGCCCAGTGTGACTGCGCCCTCAATGCTTAGCTGTCCCAGTGCGAATCAAAACACGAACCCTGACAGTGTTATGCCTTGCTCTATTAGTTGAGCTAGTTCAGACCTAATGTATTCACATGATCATAAGAAGGTCCATCCCGTTTCCTTTATTTACAGCGTATACGTGTACATAAAGACATTCCAGCCAGCTAGTTCCAGTCAGTGTAGGTTCTGGTGTGATTCCCGTCGGCCTTCCTTCATTCTTTCATCTCTGGTTTATGGTCCGCAATAAAGCAAAAGATGTGTGTGTGTGTGTGTGTGTGTGTGCGTGTATGTCTGAATGCTTGTTTGAATATGCATGAAACGGGTAGTCCACCATTTTAGTTCTAGTGCGAGTTGTAGTATCATATGGTCTTCAAGACAGCATTGAACTAACTAACTGAAATAACCAGCTCCGAAATGGTCTCGGAATGGTTGTGAGAGTGGTGCATGCGAGTTGGGAACGGTTTCCCAGCTGTCATGCAAAGTTGCGTTCGTGGCCTTGAATGCGGTATCATTTTAGTTTACCTGGCTTTGATGAGCCCTTGCTCCACCCCCCATGCCATCTCTCTCACCGCGTTGGCCATCTCATGTCTCGAAGTGTAGGCAAAACACACGTTCAGAAAACATCTGAAAAAACACAAAACATTCATTTACGACATGAGATCATAAACACTTCTTTATATTGACGAAACATTATTTCACCAAGATTAACTTATTTACTCATTGTATTTGACAGTTACTAAGATAGTGTATGTCTGTAGCTACTTGTAGTACTAAAAGTTTGGTTGTGTCTGGTAGCGGGTGAATGGCTGCCGGTTTGATCCTCAGCCCCTCTGAGATATGTTGTGTATAGTAGTTAGAGTGCTAAACTACAAATTGTGTAGTTCTCTTTGGAAGGGTGTGTCTTGACCGTCAACATGCTAATTTAGGATTAGCATACCTGTTGTGCATGTTTGTGAGCATTAGCATACTCTGATAGGACTAAAGGGCTGATTATGGTCCCACGTTCACGTAACGACCATGCCGACGCTTCGACGCAGTCGGGAACGCGGAAGTGGACCAATCACGGCCCTTGCTGCTACGTCGCCTCGACGGAATGTTCCAACTTTTGGGAGGCGCTCGTCAGGCTCTCGTGTTGGACGCAAGGAGGGTCCGCCAGAACGCGAGGGGTCCGTAACCCCCTCGCGTCGCGTGAAGGCGGGACCATAATCGGCCCCTTTACGTACCGGTTGTGTTCTCTGGTCGCGACCACGGCCTTCGCAATGAGCTGCTGGAGGTCGAGCGGCAATAGGGTGAGGTCACCGAGGACACGGATGCACACGCCGTGCTTCTCCAGCTTATCCCTACAGTCTCACACACACACACACACACACACACACACACACACACACACACACACACACACACACACACACACACACACACACACACACACACACACACACACACACACACACACACACACACACACACACTTGTTACATCTTTTTATTCGACTACTCTCCGTTACTTTCTGCTGCAGCACCCACATTTTTCGTCTGGGATTAATAAAGTACCATTATATCTTAAACTGCTGACTATAAGATATTACTTGATTATTGAAGACGGAAAATTATTTAACTGTATACAAAAAAGGATATACAGATATACAAAGGACACAATTATACAGAAAAGATACCTAGATGCAATGTTAATTTAAATGCAAACATTACTTGACATGTTCATACTGGGTGCAAGAGAAGGGTTGGTCAACTTGAGAGGGTTTATTGACCTTAAAGCGTCCCAAACACAGGGCAACATTGTCTAAAACTAATTGATAAGAAGTCCATGCCATCATTATGTGATTTCCTCTCCTAAATCTCCTTGAAGGAAGGATCCTTCTTCTGTGTTGCTTCTCAATGTTTTGGCCCTCTGGGTTTGGGGATTTTTTGTCCCAGAGGGCTTTAGATTAGGAACATATGTAGGAACATAGTTGTATAATATGGGTCTCGGAATTCCTTTTGAATTGTGATTAAGGGCTACACCAATAAAGTTAATATACTGATTGAATAACATAATTGATGATATAACATCTGAGACACATCCCTGTCCTCATGTGAGCCAAGCGTGACATTACCATGAAAACCACAACTGAAAGACACGAAACAGCTAATTTCTCGTTTCCCCTTATATCAGAGTGCCCTTCTGTGCATTCAGTAATACACGGTATGTACTTGGTTCCAACACGATTCCTCTTCTGGTTCAAGGAACAGATGAATCATGGGAGGACTAGAGAAGGGGAATGTGTGTGTGTGTGTGTGTGTGTGTGTGTGTGTGTGTGTGTGTGTGTGTGTGTGTGTGTGTGTGTGTGTGTGTGTGTGTGTGGGGTACTGACCGCTCATCAAGCAGTCTGAGGAACTTGAGTTTGGCGAGCTCCATCAGTCCGTCCACCTCCTCGCGCGAGCGGTTGAAGTTCTCAATGCTGAAGGCATAAACCGTCACCTCCGGGATGTCCAGCTGGAGACACCAGCGCAGCGTCTACACCGGAACAGAGACAGGAGTAGGGGTGAGACAGTCAGTACAGAGACAGGAGGCGGGGTGAGACAGTCAATACAGAGACAGGAGGCGGGGTTAGACAGTCAGTACAGAGACAGGAGTAGGGGTGAGACAGTCAGTACAGAGACAGGAGTAGGGGTGAGACAGTCAGTACAGAGACAGGAGTAGGGGTGAGACAGTCAGTACAGAGACAGGAGGCGGGGTTAGACAGTCAGTACAGAGACAGGAGTAGGGGTGAGACAGTCAGTACAGAGACAGGATTGGGGTTAAACAGTCAGTACAGAGACAGGAGTACGGGTTAGATAGACAATACACAGATGGGTAGGGGTAGACCGACAAAACAGAGATGGGAGCAGGGGTTAGACAGTCAGACACTACAGAGACATGTAGGGGTTGGAGAGGGTCTGCTTCACCTCTGCTAGTTTGTTGAATCCCTGGGAGTGTCCCTCCTGCCTATCAACGTGTTTCTTGCGAGCAAAGCGTCGGTTCCCATCCATGATGAAGGCGACATGTTTAGGAACAGGACCGGCCTGGGGGGGGGGGGGGGGGGTGGGGGGTTATTTGTCTGACGCCAATACTGGTCAGCCCCATGACAAGCTGCTATTGTCAGACTATGAAACATATAATTGCTTAAAGTAGAGAAATTATTAAAAGGGTATTTTTATATTCAAAATTTACATTTTCCAGGTAAGAAGTTGGGATTTAAAATCTCCTTTAAAAAGGTTGTCCTCGCCAAAAAGGCAGCTAGCACAGGGTCACATACACAAGAACGTACAACATTATAGTGCAAACGTAGAAAAGTGACCAGAACATTACTAATATTAAATCCAGGAGTAGTAAAGTACAGGGTACAACTGACTGCTCAACAATAGCCAACTGGATCCGTGTGATTCTGTATGGTTAGGATAGTATTTCATAAAGAATATCTTCTTACCTTCAGGACGTTTGCCGAGAGACGCTCAATAAGGTTTAATTCTCCTTCTCTTATCCACGACATCTTCAACCATTAAACGCTGTGAAAGATATCCACCAAAGGTAAGAGAATACAGCCATTGCCCAGAGCACATTGACTGTGCTGAATGCCTAGGTCCTCCCATGTCAAAATAAATACATAGTAAATCCACATAAAGTAAAAGCTATACCTTTAAAAAACAGAGGCTGATTTCAAGATCTGAAGCAAAACATTGGTAATTTTCATTCAAACCCTGCAGTTGTGCACTTGTCACATGTCAATTGTAAATGTATGATCACAAGACATTTAGATAAATCATTGCATAAAAAACACACCAACCTACACAACGTCTCCAAGCAATGCTCCGATACATACAGCAAAACGCTGATGCAACCCATTCGTTTACTGCTATTGAAATATCTCCAATACTTTAAAACACAATTAAATCGCTAATACTTTAAACCCATTTCATATCTTCCAACTCACAGCTTTTACGCTGACGTCCTCTTCCTCATGCGAGGCAGTGACGCTGGCATATGTGCGGGGACGACTTCCGGTGAACGTTTTGGCAGATCTCCGTGTCATGCGGATAGGTTGTATTGGGGCGGCCACGTTACCGTAATAACCATGTTCCGAACTCTAAATAACGTTCACGCCAACATTCAACTTGAAATTACCAATGTATCTTATGATTTAATTCTACGCACTATTCAATGCTGTTAGAAAAACTTAAATTCTAATATTCTACTAGCATATTACCATAAACTGCATTTCCATCTAGAATATCTTTAATGATCCCGGGGTTAAATTGTTTATGTTACAATCATTTGGCTCTAGAAAATAAAAACTTGGAAATGTAGGTAAGAAATAAAATAATAACGCATCGTTTTTGGCCTCAAGTAGAAGACTTGATACATTGTTTAATCTGTGGTGTCGTATCCGCAGTCTACCTCTGGGTGGAGACTGATAACCGAACTGGGCTTTTGAATCTTTGGGAGGAGGAGAAGAAGCGTGGGGGTCTGGGGGCCTTTTTTGTTCGGCTGGAGAGTCCTGTCTGAGCGGCCAGCAGGAGCACAACACACCGCATAGGGACTGCATCTTCACCAACACTCTGCCACTGCGTTCTCCGCTGAACTGATAACCGCCCACAGGATCTATTTGAACACCACCACCAGGCTCGGAAACGTACTGTTACTGGCCCTTTTGGATCCTGGGTCAACCTCCAGGTTTTATCCGCCGTTAGCCAGAGTTTTTGCTGCGGGTTCTGGGGGTGTGTTGGACAGCGGGCGGGCGTTCAGCTGCACGCTGCCTGGAGGGGGCTGGAAGTCCGATCCGCTGCCAGCCTGAAGCGGCCGGCGCGGTGGCCGCAGAACTTGGACTAGTCGGCCTGTATCCTCGCAGCTAAGTGGATGGGATGGAGCCAGGACCGTCTGGCGCTGGTAGGTCCATTTATAACCCCTTTATATGTCCTATGGTCATCTGCACCTTCTGTTTGTGTAAGCTTTTACACTCTGGTGGATACTGGAAGTGACCACTCGAGCTCCTTGGCCCTTCGGACCAGGGAGGATATTCTGAAGGAAACCCGTCCGTTTGAGCAATCGAACCGCGATGGATAATTCCCAGCACTTATCTCGCACTTAGCAGACCCCATCCTGGTTCAATAGAGAGATACATTGGATTAATGGCCATCGATTGTTCTCTGGGTTAGTTGACCATGTCCACCGGCGGGGTCGTGGGTCAGGGGTCCTGGGAACCTCCGGAGAGGATGGCGGTACATCCCCAGAGGTGAAGCCCGCCTTGGAGTCTCATTGGGCTGCGCCAGCAGCTGGCGGGTACCCTCTCTCCCTTGGCACCAGAGCGCCCTCACATTATTCCATTATGGAGGCCCCAGGGATGTCGGAGGCGCGAACTACCAACACTGAGACGGTGATTTGAACACCAGCTCTGGCCTGCGATCAAATGGATGGATGGATAAATTAAATATTTTTTTCGAATTTAAAGCAGAAATTGAACTCCAGTGGAGAACGGAACTTTTAGTGACTGGAGGTGTCATAACTACATCCAGGTCACTATTACCATTACCAAGCACATTGTTCGAACTACTACCATATGCAGTAGGCCTGTTCATTTTTATAAGATACACGTCTCATACATTTTATGATACAATTATGCATACCAGGTGTATATAAAGTTTTCCGGGTCAGAAGTTCAATGACCAAACTTTGTTGTGCATAGTCAACTGTGCAGTTGACTATGTAAAACTGTGTTTCAGAGCAGGCCAAAGGTGTGTGTGTGTGTGTGTGTGTGTGTGTGTGTGTGTGTGTGTGTGTGTGTGTGTGTGTGTGTGTGTGTGTGTGTGTGTGTGTGTGTGTGTGTGTGTGCACATCTCTTACAAGCACTGAATAGTGCTTGCAAGAGATGCTGATTCACTTTTAATACAAGCCCATGTCTGAATGTGTCGCCCCCCAAAGAGTGTCTTCATGGGAGTTTTTTTATTTCAAGGTCTGGGGGGGAGGGCCCTAGGGGCCTCTCATCTCCACGCCTCTCAGGTCCTTGTGTGAAGACCAAGTTAGGATTGGGTTTAGCTAACAGACTTAAAAGGTCCAGAACAAAACACACTGGTCCACAACAATACTCTCATCCAGAACAATGCTCTGGTCCAGATCACTACGTGTGTCCACACACACCAACTTGCTGTTCCACAACAATCTGTGTGATCTATTGTTGGCATCTCACTGATAAGATGAGCAAATATATATAAAAAAAATCATTAATATTGAATATGAATATATTGTAATTCGGATATCATCCCCGTGTTTAGTCATCACAAAATCTATAAGACAATTCTACTAAAATAAAACTCCCAGAATCCTGTATAGTCACAGAAACCAAATTATGCAAGATTTTATAAGACTACTTTTTTTATCCATGGGATAAACAAAGTGATGGGAAAAGTGGGTGTGGCAGAAAGAACGGGACAGATAAAAACTTAAAAAATTATCAAAAGAAGAAGAATATTTTTATTCTAAAAACAACACGCACAAAAGAAAGTAGGTGTGACATTTTTGACAGAACGCTTAGGTACATAGGTACATTGTTTCATTATATTGTGAGTCTTTCGCGATGATTGTCAATAAGCATTGAGAGGTGGTGACTTAACTCCAGAGAAACGTAGGATTCGGTGGTTCACACTTGCAACGATTACCAGGGATTCATTTTAGATCAATAATCAGGAGCAGCAGACTCACCTGTACCTCCCCCTCTTCCTGCTTGGTGAGATTGACACATCAGATCCCCTTGACAGGTGGCATCCCCCCCTGCATCTCTCTGCCTCACTCACTTACCTGTTAGTCATCCAGCAGGGATGCTGTCATCCAGAGAGACTGGCAGTGAAATCGGGTACATATTAAGGAGCCATAGGGGTTAGGGGGCCTACAGGTTATACTGCGGACGTCGGGGATCGAACCCAGAACTTTTCAGCTCAGAGTCAAACAAACACACATAAACCAAGAGACTAGCCCCCCCCCCCCCCATATTTTAGCAGTTGGTTGGAGGGGTGTGTGTGTGTGTGTGTGTGTGTGTGTGTGTGTGTGTGTGTGTGTGTGTGTGTGTGTGTGTGTGTGTGTGTGTGTGTGTGTGTGTGTGTGTGTGTGTGTGTGTGTGTGTGACAGCTATTGTCTGTAGAGATGTGTGAGTCCTGCCACGCCTCTCTCACCATCTGCCTTCTCTGGCACTCTGCTGTCAGGGCGTGCACGTAGGCTGTGCATGTTAGTGACCGTGACTTTGTGTGTGTGTGTGGACTTCACACGAACAAGCTGTGTTAGCAGAGTCCGTGTTTATCCAGACTGTCCTGTCACACACATCTCACACGTCTATCACTGTGGTTTAAAATTAGAACCTTTTTTTGAAGTTGCGGTTTGGTAATGCACTAAATCACCAACCCCCCCACTCCCCAAACACACACACACACGCTCTCACTCTCATGCACGCACACACACACACACACACACACAGATATATACTCCGAGGTCTCCTGATCTCCATGACAATACTTGTTGCCGTGGTGTTGCCATGGTGAGGCTGGGAATGTGGAGGGGCCCGTGTGTGTGTGTGTGTGTGTGTGTGTGTGTGTGTGTGTGTGTGTGTGTGTGTGTGTGTGTGTGTGTGTGTGTGTGTGTGTGTGTGTGTGTGTGTGTGTGTGTGTGTGTGTGTGTGTGTGTGTGTGTGGGGCAGCTGGGGTCTTTGTTGGGAGGGAGAGGGCCGTTCTCTGGGACCTGAAAGGTTAAGACTCTGGGCCCCTCGTCTGGGAGTCACCGGGAGCTCCTCGGGCCCCTGTTCTGCCATGACCCAAACCGTGGGATTACCATCAGCAGTAGCTCCTTGCTAGTGGGGGTGGGCTATCATGGCGCTTCCTGCCCTCCTAGGCTAACTCTAGCCCAATCAGTCCGCCTTCATCCAACACATCAAACCTTTGAACTAATATCCAACTTATATTTAATTATAATTTCTGACCCGAACGTTATTGATCAGAAGCAATCAACATAACACGCATGCATGTTTTACATTTAAGCTTTTGTCGGTGAAGCTAAACATTTTTAGTGCTCCCATTGCACCTTGGTTATGCTTAGTGGTTACCTGTAGGTAACCACCTGGCTGACTTAGCACCCTGTACGGCTATCATGCCCTCCATGGGTGTAGGCTAACCTTTATGCTAACCCTGGTGCCTGTGTTATAGAACTCCCTCAATGTCCGGAGGGTGGTAGTCGCTGAACAAGTATCTGGTCTAATTCTTTGTTGTGCTGCTGGTTGCAAATCAGTGTTAAATATTCTTTTATCTTCTGCTTCCCGCCTTTCGAACACCCCGGCCCCCCTTCGGGATATTGTTCCTTCTCTCTCTCTCTCACTCTGTCCCTCTCTGTCCCTCTCGCTCTCCCTCACTGTCTCTGTCTTCCTATCTGCCTCCATCGCTCTTAATCTATTGCCGCCCGTTTCTGTTTCTCTCTCCATCTGTCTGTCTGTCTGTCTCTCTGTCTGTCGCTCTCTCTGCCTTTCCCTCCACTTCCCTCTTTCTCTTCCTGTCTATTTTCTCCTCTCTCTGTGATGAAACCTCTCTCTCTCTCCCTGGCCCCCACCTGGTTGGGTCCATGCCTCTCACCACCTGCCCCCCTTCCCTCCAGTGCCCCCCGTGGGGGCCTTCCCCCCTCCCCTGCAGCAGGTGTTCCAGGCGCCGCGGAGACCAGGTATGGGGACGGTGGGGAAGCCCATCAAGCTGCTGGCCAACTACTTTGAGGTGGAGATCCCCAAGATGGACGTCTTCCACTACGAGGTCGACATCAAGCCGGACAAGTGCCCCCGCAGGGTCAACAGGTGCCCCCCCCCCCCCCCCCCCATACCAACACACACCTCAGTACCTCATAAAGTTTTCAGCTCTTGGAGAGGATACATCTTGAAGAACATTAGTAAAGGTTTCAGCTCTTGGAGAGAATACATCTTAAAGAACATAAAGGTTCAGCTATTGGAGAGAATACATCTTGGAGAACATTAGTAAAGGTTCTAATTCTTGGAGAGATTAACACTTGGAGAACATTAGTTAAGGTACCACTCTTGGAGAGCATAACTCTTGGAGAACATTAGTTAAGGTACTGCTCTTGGAGAGAATAACTCTTGGAGAACATTAGTAATGGTTCAGCTCTTGGAGAGGATAACTCTCGAAGAACATAAATGTTTGCTCTTGGAGTGGATAACTCTTGGAGAACATTAGTAAAGGTCCAGCTCTTTGAGTGGATAACTCTTGGAAAACAAAAAGGTTCAGCTCTTGAGGAGGAGAACTCTTGGAGAACATTAGTAAAGATCGAGCTCTTGGAGAACATTAGCAAAGGTTCTGTTTGTTGGAGAGGATAGCTCTTGGAGAACATTAGCAAATGTTCTGTTTCTTGGAGAGGATAGCCCTTGGAGAACATTAGCAAAGGTTCTGTTCCTTGGAGAGGATATCTCTTGGAGAACATTAGCCAAGGTTCTGTTCCTTGGAGAGGATATCTCTTGGAGAACTTTAGCAAAGGTTCTATTTCTTGGGGAGGATATCTCTTGGAGAACTTTAGCAAAGGTTCTATTTCTTGGGGAGGATAGCTCTTGGAGAACATTAGCAAAGGTTCTGTTTCTTGGAGCGTGCACAGTTACTCTTTGAGGGCTTTTGTGTTGTTCTGGAGCACCCTGTGGGTCTGAATGGTTGGAGACAAAGGTTGGGAGAAGGTTGCCCCAGGTCAAGGTCTCATAACCTTCTCTTTTCAGACCAGCGCCCCTCCTCCTCCTCCTCCTCCTCCTCTTCTTTCTCCTCTCTTTGCTCCTGCCCCTTTCTCCATGACCATGAAATATTGCTTGGACCAGATGCAGGCGCTTGATCAATAGCCTCCAGCCCCCCACCCCTCACCCCAGGGGGCTCACTGATAGGGTGTCACGTATCACTATGACCACGGTAGCTTGTGGGGTCGGTGGTCCACGTTAACTCTAGCCCCCCCTATTGGGAGGTGTGTGTGTGTGTGTGTGTGTGTGTGTGTGTGTGTGTGTGTGTGTGTGTGTGTGTGTGTGTGTGTGTGTGTGTGTGTGTGTGTGTGTGTGTGTGTGTGTGTGTGTGTGTGTGTGTGTGTGTGTGGTTCAGAGAGGTGGTTTTGTTCCCTATATATGTGTGAGTGTGTATTCCAGAGAGGTGGTTGTGTTAACTGTGTGTGTGTGTGTGTGTTCCAGAGAGGTGGTTGAGTACATGGTCCAACACTTCAAGCCACAGCTGTTTGGTGACAGGAAGCCGGTGTACGACGGGAAGAAGAACATCTATACCGTGCTTGCACTCCCTATAGGGAGCGAGAAGGTACAGTGATTAATGTCATGTCATAATAAATGGTGCATTGCCATGGTAACGTGTGATGACGAGTGTTTCTACCTAACAAGCTTAACCACACATTGCCATGTGAACAATCGTATTATTATTTATAAGTAGCTCACACTGTTACACCAGGTAGTAGTCTGTAGCTCAGACCACAGATAAACCAGGTAGTAGTCTGTAGGTCAGACCACAGTTACACCAGGTAGTAGACAATAAAGTGTCTATCTATTTATCTATCTATCGACCACCTTAACGCCAGTTCCCTCCCCGCAGGTGGACTTTGAGGTGACCATCCCAGGCGAGGGAAAGGACCGGATCTTCAAGGTGTCGATCCGCTGGCTAGCCAAGGTGTCCTGGCGTCTTCTGCAGGAGGCGCTGGTCAGCGGGCGAATGCAGGTTCCCCTCGACTCAGTCCAGGCTCTGGACGTGGCCATGCGCCACCTGGCCTCTATGAGGTAGCTACGCCTACAACCTTAGCTGCTAGGCCTCCGCTGCTACACCTCAGCCACCACCACACCATAGCACGGCAGCCTTAGCCTCTACACCTAGCACTAGCTACGTCTACTTTTAGTTGTATGTACTTTAGAGAAAGAGGGTGTTTAAACTAATTACTACTTTATCATACATCTAGATGGATCGATGAACCCATGAACCAATAAATAAATTGATGAATGGATGTAGAGAGACCTTATTGATTATACATGACATTACATTAATTTAGCTGCAGCTTTGATCCAGAGCAATGTAAAATAAGGGTATTCAACCATGAGGCCCAGCCCAAAAAGGGGCATCGATGCCCTCTGGTTCATTGGGGGGATTTGTGGTTTGCATCTGAGTCAGACTGAATCACCCTCGGCTGGAGAATTAAAGTCGTCTCTGACCTCATACCTCCCTCCTCCTCCTCCTCCTTCTCCTCCTCCTCCTCCTCCTCCTCCTCTCCCTCCTCCTCCTCTCCCTCCTCCTCCTCTTCCTCCTCCTCCTCCTCCTCCTCCTCCTCTCCCTCCTCCTCCTTCTCCTCCTCCTCCTCCTCCTCCTCTCCCTCCTCCTCCTCTCCCTCCTCCTCCTCCTCCTCCTCCCCCTCCTCCTCCTCCTCCTCCTCCTCCTCCTCTCCCTCCTCCTCCTCCCTCCTCCTCCTCCCTCCTCCTCCTCCTCCCTCCTCCTCCTCCTCCCTCCTCCTCCTCCCCCCCCCCTCCTCCTCTTCCTCTAGGTACACCCCGGTGGGCCGTTCGTTCTTCTCCCCCCCAGAGGGGTACTACCACCCCCTGGGGGGGGGCAGGGAGGTGTGGTTCGGCTTCCATCAGTCTGTCCGCCCCGCCATGTGGAAGATGATGCTCAACATCGACGGTGAGTCACCGATGCGCTGGAGGCGACGTCACTGCCCGCTCGCTGACCCGGCGTCCCCAGCCCAGATGAGGCGGGAGAGCACGAGGCACTGTTTTTTTCTAAACCATATCGGACTCGTATTTCAAAACACACCGAGGTCATATGCTGAGGTCGTGTGCTTCTCGACATCACGCGCCGTGATGTGACGATGTCCTAACTCCCCTCAAGGGAAACTCAACTTATAGCCAACCAGCTTTTGCCACAACTCAAACGATAGATCTATACTTTGATTGTTTTCCATCTCTTCTATTTCTCCTTGAAATCACGTGAATATAGGCGCGAAAAACTTTGGGTGCTCAACCCTGCAGACATCCTTGAGAAATCAAATGCGTTGACCTCTGCCTGCTTAATATGTATTCTGAATTCACTGCAAGTCTCTTTGGATTAAAGTGCTTCCTATTAGTTGTATTAGGTTGTAAATGAGTCGTCTCTGCTCACCGCCGCCCTCTAGTGTCTGCCACCGCCTTCTACAAAGCCCAGCCGGTTATTGAGTTCATGTGCGAGGTCCTGGACATCCGTAACATCGACGAGCAGCCCAAGACCCTGACCGACTCTCAGAGAGTCCGCTTCACCAAGGAGATTAAAGGTGGGCTCCTGAGCAGTGGTAAGAACTTCAGGAACAACCCTCGACCATCTCGCACACCTGCATCCTCCACCAAGGTCCTCACTAGTGATCGACCATCTCACACCTGAAGCTACCACAGACCTCACTATTATCAGACCATCTCACACCTGAAGCTACCACAGACCTCACTATTATTATCAGACCATCTCACACCTCAAGCTACCACAGACCTCACTATTATTATCAGACCATCTCACACCTCAAGCTACCACAGACCTCACTATTATCAGACCATCTCACACCTCAAGCTACCACAGACCTCACTATTATCAGACCATCTCACACCTCAAGCTACCACAGACCTCACTATTATCAGACCATCTCACACCTCAAGCTACCACAGACCTCACTATTATTGTCAGACCATCTCACACCTCAAGCTACCACAGACCTCACTATTATTATCAGACCATCTCACACCTTAAGCTACCACAGACCTCACTATTATTGTCAGACCATCTCACACCTTAAGCTACCACAGACCTCACTATTATCAGACCATCTCACACCTTAAGCTACCACAGACCTCACTATTATTGTCAGACCATCTCACACCTCAAGCTACCACAGACCTCACTATTATCAGACCATCTCACACCTTAAGCTACCACAGACCTCACTATTATTGTCCGACCATCGCTCACACCTGTAGATAGCATGAACCTCACTTGTGTCAGACCATCTCACCTGCCTAGCGATACCACCGTCCTCACTAGTATTAGACCATTTCACACTCATGCAGACTTCCAGGCACCTCAAGAGGGACTCATTATGGTCTGTCTGTGTTTTTAAATGTCGGGGCGTTACAAAGGAAACCACGGAAACGTGACGCGAGTGTAGAATGTATGGTGTAGCCTCCTCCCATTGCCCTCTGCACGCTGTAATACTCAGAACCCTATTGTGTTGGCGTTGGTTGTTTCATTGTTTTGTTTCAAGTACAACGAGTCCGGTCTCAAGTACAATGCTTTCCCTCTTTCCTCCCTCCCCTCGCGTGCGTGCGTGCGTGCGTGCGTCCAGGTCTGAAGGTAGAGGTGACCCACTGTGGGCAGATGAAGCGGAAGTACCGTGTGTGTAACGTCACACGCCGCCCGGCCAGCCACCAGACGTGAGTAGCCCTTGGATCCCATGACGCAGCAAAAGGGACCTCCTACCGGCTTTTAGTTCAGTTTGTGCTGATGATGATGATGATGATGAGGAACGATGAGGGATTCAATGAATTACCGCCATCCAAATACATATCTGGTGTTCTAAAATACAGGTTACTCAAAAGGCAACACACAATCACAGATCCAATTCCAGACTGCGGTCGGTGGCAACTCATACAAACACCCGGTGTGTGTCTGTGTGTGTTTGCGTTGAACATATCTGTGTGTCGCCCAGGCGAGTCCAAAAGTGAGACTCCATATTGTCCTACTCCATCCCAGGTTTCCCCTGCAGCTAGAGAGCGGTCAGACAGTGGAGTGCACGGTGGCGCAGTACTTCAAACAGAAGTACAACCTGCAGCTGAAGTACCCCCACCTGCCCTGTCTGCAGGTGGGCCAGGAGCAGAAACACACCTACCTGCCCCTGGAGGTAAGAGAACCCACCATGCCCCCCCCCCCTCACCTGCGTTAAATAACTCTTATACCTGTTCAAAGTAATAGGCAGGGTGTTAAAGGTGTGTGGCTGCAGATGTGTAACATAGTAGCACAGGTGTGTGACAGGTGTGTTGTTCTGTCCTCCGGTGTGTAACATAGTAGCAGGGGTTACAGGTGTGTTGTGTCCTCAGCAGCGTCACATTGTAGCAGGTGTTACAGGTGTGTTGTTGTGTCCTCAGGTGTGTAACATTGTAGCAGGGGTTACAGGTGTGTTGTGTCCTCAGCAGCGTCACATTGTAGCAGGTGTTACAGGTGTGTTGTTGTGTCCTCAGGTGTGTAACATTGTAGCAGGTGTTACAGGTGTGTTGTTGTGTCCTCAGGTGTGTAACATTGTAGCAGGTGTTACAGGTGTGTTGTTGTGTCCTCAGGTGTGTAACATTGTAGCAGGTGTTACAGGTGTGTTGTTGTGTCCTCAGATGTGTAACATTGTAGCAGGTGTTACAGGTGTGTTGTTGTGTCCTCAGATGTGTTACATTGTAGCAGGGGTTACTGGTGTGTTGTTGTATCCTCAAGGGCCGGTTGCACCAACTGGGCGTAAGCCTGGTCGTAACTACGCCTGGTCGTAACTTGGCGTTCTAAGTCCAACCTAACCGTTACGCCGGTTGCACCAACTGGGCTTAGCGTTCTTTTCACTAAGACCAGGCGTAAATCCTACGCCTGGTCAGGGGCAGGCGTAGAGTTGAAATTCCAGGCTGTTTCTATAGCAATTACATCCAATCCAATGAAGCGCTACCACCATCCTTGCAACTGCTCAGTACGCTTCGCTAAACTGCATTTCAAAGCACAGCCGGCGATATGATCAGTGTTCACAGATCGACTGCCTGTCGGGAAGATATCGCTGGCCGATTAGTCCGTTCTCAACTTATAATCAGTTGTGAATGTTGTTTTAACTATGTTTATATGTTTTATATAGGCCGACACATTAAACAAATCTCTCCTACAGAACCATTCCCGTCTAAATGCCTGCTCGTCGTAAACCAGACATTACAAATACATATTTTAATTATATTCGTTTGCAGTGTTTTATTGTTAGGCATTAACACAATTGATGAATGACAATGAGTGAACGAATGAATTATTTATTTCGGTGTCCAACAGCATGTCAAGTAAAATAGTATACAGCTGTTGTCACGAGGTATCCTAGCAACGCGGTGATATGCGCATACCATGGAACATTCACATGGCCGCGCATGGCTAAGACCGGGCGCAGTTAAGACCAGGCGTAAGTCCCGTTGGTGCAACCGGCGTTTGTTCCATTCTAACGCCAGGTCGTAACTAAGACCTACTTAGCAGTTACGACCAGTCTTAGTTACGCCCAGTTGGTGCAACCGGCCCCAGGTGTGTAACATTGTAGCAGGTGTTACAGGTGTGTTGTTGTGTCCTCAGGTGTGTAACATTGTAGCAGGTGTTACAGGTGTGTTGTTGTGTCCTCAGGTGTGTAACATTGTAGCAGGGGTTACAGGTGTGTTGTTGTGTCCTCAGGTGTGTAACATTGTAGCAGGTGTTACAGGTGTGTTGTTGTGTCCTCAGGTGTGTAACATTGTAGCAGGTGTTACAGGTGTGTTGTTGTGTCCTCAGGTGTGTAACATTGTAGCAGGTGTTACAGGTGTGTTGTTGTGTCCTCAGGTGTGTAACATTGTAGCAGGTGTTACAGGTGTGTTGTTGTGTCCTCAGGTGTGTAACATTGTAGCAGGCCAGCGCTGCATCAAGAAGCTGACTGATAACCAGACCTCGACGATGATCAAGGCCACGGCTCGCTCTGCCCCCGACAGACAGGAAGAGATCAGCCGGCTGGTGAGTAGCGGCGACCATGGGGTCTCGCCTCCCGTGAGCGACCCCGCGTGGACGGGGGTGGTACTACCAGACAGAGAGACGACAAAGACTCATGACCTCTGATCTCTGTTCGCCTGTAGATGAAGAACGCCAACTTCAACCTGGACCCGTACATCCAGGAGTTTGGGATCAAGGTGAAGGACGAGATGGCCGAGGTGACGGGCCGGGTGCTGCCTGCACCCATCCTGCAGTATGGAGGCCGGGTGAGAGGAGCTGCTGTGCGACACACCGCGGAGCTACAGTTCGTAGACGCTACTCGGGTCGAACGGGGGTCGCAACCACGAACTGATTTTAACTTAAGAGCTTGTGTTTTTTTCCCTTCTTGGACCAGAACCGGGCCATCGCCACACCCAACCAGGGGGTGTGGGACATGCGGGGGAAGCAGTTCTACAACGGCATCGAGATCAAGGTGTGGGCGATCGCCTGCTTCGCCCCGCAGAAACAGTGCCGAGAGGAGGTGCTCAAGTACGTGGAGACGACGTCCGATGCGTCTTCATTAATGCTGGTGGTCCTTACAATATGACAAAGGAGATGGAGAGGGAAGATACGGAGAGAGGAGGGAGAAAGAGAGGAGGAGGAGGACGAGAGAGAAAGGAGAGGAGGGAGAAAGAGAGGAGGAGGAGGAGGACGAGAGAGAAAGGAGAGGAATGGGAGGAGAGATGGATAGAGGAGAAGGAGGAAGAGAGGAAGGAGGAGAGATGAGCGGGGTTGGAAGGAGGGGATACTACTTTGCTAATACTATCAATCACTATTAGATTTATATTAGATGTTAGATTTATATTAGATGTATCAGTTTTAGTTAGATATATATTCAGTGTTTTTTTTTCTTTATCATACTGTATATATTGTTTATGTATCTTCCTTGTCCTCTCTTTTTCTTTAAGCACCAGGGGGGAGCTCTCCCAAATTTCGATTTACCTGTACCTGTACTTTGACAATAAAGATCATTCATTCATTCATTCATTCATTCATTCAAGTATTGGGTCGAGGCAGGTTCCCACCTCACGCTCTCTATCCCGCTTCCTTCCCAGGAACTTCACGGACCAGCTGCGTAAGATCTCCAAGGACGCTGGGATGCCCATCCAGGGCCAGCCGTGCTTCTGTAAATACGCCCAGGGGGCCGACAGCGTGGAGCCCATGTTCAGACACCTGAAGAACACCTACGCCGGCCTGCAGCTCATCATTGTCATCCTGCCCGGGAAGACCCCCGTCTACGGTCAGAACCCACATCATACTAGTCTAGAGAGGCCCAGATACCTCTAACTCAGTCTACAAAGTGTCTACGGTCTACGGTCAGAAACCACATCATATCACTCTAGAGAGACCCATTAACCACCAGGAACTATACCAGATGGACCCAGACACCTCCTCAAACGAATTTAGAAAGCTTCTTATCTTTTCTAGAAAGTACCTAGTCTGCACTCGGAAACCTCTTTGAAGTAATCTATGGTTTAAATCTTGGTTACAAAAGCTGGTTTAAAAATTATTTTAGTGGCCTATATGTAAAAGGGGTTTTAAACAATATGAATAATGTGAACTTAATGGTATAGGAGGTCATTTGTTCTAGAGAGTGTTAATGATGACTTTTGTTTCAGAGAGGGTATTTCTTATGCATGTTTTCTTTTGCGGTAAAGTTAGTTCTAAAAGAGCAGTAAAGTGTGTTTGAATGCAGTGTAGTGTAGCAGAGTATTTTCTAGACAGTGATAGTAAACAAAGTGTGTGTGTGTGTGTGTGTAGCGGAGGTGAAGCGTGTGGGAGACACCCTCCTGGGCATGGCCACGCAGTGTGTCCAGGTGAAGAACGTGGTGAAGACGTCCCCACAGACGCTGTCCAACCTCTGCCTCAAGATCAACGTCAAGCTGGGAGGAATCAACAACATCCTGGTCCCTCACCAACGGTCAGTGGCCCCCTCCCCTCCCCGCTGCCCCCTCAGACACACCCCTCTGACCAGGCCTCTGCTCCTCCAGGCTGTTCAGGCTATCATAGTTCTCCCTCTCTTCTCCCCTCAGCTCGGCTGTGTTCCAGCAGCCTGTTATCTTCCTGGGAGCCGACGTCACCCACCCCCCTGCTGGGGACGGCAAGAAGCCCTCCATCACTGCTGTGAGTTTCTTTCATTACTTTATGACTGCTGTTAGTAGCTTCAATGCACTCCCAACCCCCCCCCCCCCCCCCCCCCCCCCTCAGCGCCCCTTCACGGCCACCAGCCAGCCAAGCTACGCTAGTTTACATCACTCAGTTTCAGAGCCAGTTAGACCGGACAGAACACTCAAATCTGAAGTCTCTCGCCTCTGACTGGGAGGGGCGGTATCTTTGAACAATCCGCTCATTTAACAGTATAGTACTCAAATTACGTTGTTGTCGTGACAAGTAACATAGTTTTACAGTTCAGTCATTTATTTAACTAGGCTTTCAAGCAAGGGACTTGTTTCTGTTCAAATCCCAGTGTTATTCACGGTTTCTGTTTCCATTCTACTTCTTGGTGGTAAACTGCCTACTACGAATGTGTAGCTCAGATAGCGAGATGCTATTTATGATGCAGTCTGTTTTTTGACCTAAACATAGCACAATTACGGCTGCTTCGCGAGGAAGAGTTTTTTGTTTGAATATAAACAAACTAGTACTGGGAGAGGGGGTGGAGCAAAGAGGAGAAGGGGCGGAGTTAACGAGAGGCCGAGGAGAGGGGGGGAGAAAGTAAAAGGAGACATGAGGACGACGAGAGAGAAGTGAGACGGGAGAGGAGACACTTGTGACTCGGGGCTGAGTCATTCATTCCCCTGCTACCCCCAAACAGGAAATGACGTCATCGTAGACCTCAGCGTCCGCCTTCATAACCTTTACGGTGTGGTTGGCAGGAGACTGTGAGTAAGAGAGAGAGAGAGAGAGAGAGAGAGAGGTTCAGACGGGGGACATGTTTTGGTATCGGAGAGAAAAGGAGAGAGTTCAGCTACTAGTCAGCATTATGCATGATGGCAGGGGCTGAACATTGTTTGAAAGTAACCTGCAGCCCACAGCCCACATCTGTACTCTCTTAATATTTTAATAATATTCTCCCTTTTCATCTATGGGGGATTTTTATGAATCATCATTTTTTTTTTAATGGTAGTGGAAAAAAAAAGTACCCAAACAAACAAGTAAACTTAAACAAATATATAGTGTAAGTAGTATACAGTGTCCAGCCCGAGGGATACTGATTTACCCCCATCGCTCCCCAGGTGGTAGGCAGTATGGACGCCCACCCAAGCAGGTACTGCGCCACGGTGCGCGTCCAGAGGCCCAGGCAGGAGATCATCGAGGACCTGTCCTTCATGGTGCGAGAGCTCCTGATCCAGTTCTACAAGTCCACCCGCTTCAAGCCCACCAGGATCATCTTCTACCGGGACGGGGTTCCAGAAGGACAGCTGCCCCAGGTTCGGCTAAACCCCCGACCCTGTTTTGGGGTTATTTAGTAGTTACCGTCCACCACATGGCTACATCGATTATATTGCTTCGCACTTTGAGGCAGAGGAGGTGGAAAACGACAAGGCTGATTGGTCAAAACCGTATCATTCAGTTTGCACATTTTAAGTCCAAGGGAACGTTACTATGGATGACCAAGTGTGCCGCAGAATTAATGTATGAACGTTTGAACGGGCTGAAAGCTTGGCGTTCTCGTCATTGTGATTTGCCTTGCCATTCATACTGATTGTAGTTACAGTACATGTGGTTGTAGCTGCACTAGCTTCATCTGATTGTAAGTGTTAGGATTGTTGTAACGGTTGGTTCGTCTGATCACTAGGTTAGTCTGATTGTTGTTCCCTTAGGTCAGTCTGATCAGCTGGTTAACCTTAAGCTCTGTTCTCCTGTAGATCTTACACTACGAGCTGCTGGCGATCCGGGACGCCTGCATCAAGCTGGAGAAGGACTACCAGCCCGGCATCACCTACATCGTGGTCCAGAAACGCCATCACACCCGCCTCTTCTGCGCAGACAAGTCTGAACGAGTGAGTACACTTGACGCATCTTACTGTCTGTCCCTCTCGGATTCAGTGATGTGTTGAGTTGACGATGAGTTGTGTACAGTTATGTATAATGAGGGATTTGTGGTTGCCAGATTGGAAAGAGCGGGAACATTCCAGCAGGAACCACCGTGGACACCAGCATCACACACCCCTTCGAGTTCGACTTCTACCTGTGCAGCCACGCTGGAATTCAGGTGAGCATACTGACGCACACATACACGGCCTCATAAATGCACGACAACGGATCTACAAAAGTGCAACAACGACCAAGCTACACCACTAAAGAACTACATGGCTTCAAGCTACATCACTACGCAACTGCAGTGTGCAACAAAACTGCGCTGCTACGTGTCTAAACCGCTAGGACACATCTACACTATTCCACAGCTATACTGTGACACAGCACCACTGCAACACATTTACACCACTATACATCAGCCCGCTACACATCTACACTGCTGCTCGACTGTGCCGCAACACAATAACTATGCTATGAGCAGCTAAACTACCACACCCCTGCATAATAACCCCCCCTACAAACCCTTCGACATAGCAACACGACTACCCTGCTAATTAGTCTCACCGCTAAACAACTGCACAGGGACAAAACTGCAAAACCTCACCCCTAAATACTACACAGCTATAATACTACTGTGTGTGTGTGTGTGTGTGTGTGTGTGTGTGTGTGTGTGTGTGTGTGTGTGTGTGTGTGTGTGTGTGTGTGTGTGTGTGTGTGTGTGTGTGTGTGTGTGTGTGTGTGTGTGTGTCTGTGTTGTGTTCTCCAGGGCACCAGTCGGCCCTCCCATTACTACGTCCTCTGGGACGACAACCGCTTCACGGCGGACGAGCTGCAGATCCTCACCTACCAGCTGTGCCACACGTACGTCCGCTGCACGCGCTCCGTGTCCATCCCCGCGCCGGCCTACTACGCACGTCTGGTCGCCTTCCGCGCCCGCTACCACCTGGTGGACAAGGAGCACGACAGGTGAGACGGTCCAACACGTTCTCATTGGTCCTCTCACGGAGGACGTTACCTATGATTGGATTATAAAAGTGATTCACATATATTGATCAAACTCCGTTGCATAGGATATTCGAACACATTGATTGTCTCAGTCTGCTCAATGATACATAATGCCTGACGCCAAGTGTGTTGTGTCTGTGTTTTTGTTCGTGTAGTGGAGAGGGCAGCCATGTCTCTGGTCAGAGCAACGGCCGGGACCCTCAGGCGCTGGCCAAGGCGGTCCAGATCCACCACGACACCCTGAGGACCATGTACTTCGCCTGAGCACCCACCCTGACCTAGCCCGGGTATGCCCACGCTGCCTTGCGCGCGATTTCCTTGCGCGCTGCTAGGCAGCGTGGATTCCATGGATCCGATTTTCGCCTGAGATAGGGAACCAATCACAGAACGGGGAGGGACGGCAAGACGACGACGACGTCTATGCGACACACCGAAGCTTGTAGTTTACGGATCCAAAATGGCAGCAGACGCGTTACCTCTCGATGCAGCCTTAGAT
The DNA here is from genome assembly GCF_902167405.1 of Gadus morhua. NCBI lineage: Eukaryota > Metazoa > Chordata > Actinopteri > Gadiformes > Gadidae > Gadus > Gadus morhua. The sequence continues at coordinate 5,251,015 of NC_044053.1, forward strand.
AGTGTTCTAAGTAGTTTAGAACGAACGTTTATTTTGAAAAAATTGCAACTTTCGGCGTTTAACTCTTTCATTACCAAGAAGGATGTCTCTGCCCTGCTACCAACAGGCTTTGATTGGCTATGAGCTACGTACAGACTCATATGATAGACATTCGTAGCGCCCAATAAACGGTACCGGGCAATCGTAAACCACGCCTCAAATACGGGAAAATGAATGTGTGGTTCCCAGACCTCATCTCAATGTAGATTGAGATGAGGTCTGGCTTTAGCCAGGCTAACCCTGACCCTGGCCCATGCCAAACCCCGCTTTATCACTCCCATAGTGTGCATACAGCCCCCAGTATGCCCCTCCCCCAAGACCACCACCGCCGCCACCACAATGGCCTCCATCACCATGCTTAGCCCGGTTAGCCTTGGCTAGCTACATCGCGGTTAGCAACGGTGTGGCTAGCTACACCAGGGTTAGCGGTGCCATCATATGTAAACCAGAACAAACTACAGAATCGAAGAACGCTTGTGAATATCATTGTTTTTATTGTTATTTTTTAATGTTACTCCCTGGCACTATTGCTTTTTTATTTGATCTAATTTCAGACTTTGGGTTTTATTGACGTTACAGTATTGTATGCTTACTCCTCTGCACGTAAGGATGCAATGCGGACGGGATGGTCAGAATCGAGATCTGAACCTCTACCTGTTTTGACAGTTTCCATGGCGATACCTGAGGCTAGCTAGCTACTGCGGCTAGCTAATGCAGCGCCCAGGAGCCCACCACACACATACCTACCTATCACCTGAATCAATCGCCACCTTTTCTCATGTTTTTTTGTAATATTATTATTATTATCATTATTATTGTTTTAAATGCCTTGAAAAGTCTGTCATGGTACATTAGCACTTCGTACTAGCATGTAGAAGCCACTAGCCCTGCACAACAGCGTTTGTTAGCAAATGGGGTGCTAGCCCACTGCTCTATATATGAGAATATGTGGTGCTAGCGTGAAGCGCTATATATGAGCATATGTGGTGCTAGCCCGCAATACTATGTATGAACCTATACAATGCAAGCCTACCACTCTAGGTATTGCCAAAATGAAGTGATAGCCTGCTACACTATATATCAGCATATGTTGTGCTAGCAAGCTGCCCTATGTATTAACCTATGTGGTGCTAGCGTGCAGTGCTACATATAAAGAAAAGAAGGAGAAGCTGTAGCATATCATATAGCATATCATAGCATCGAGGCTACATGCTGTCGCGTGGCAGTTGGCCTAGTCCCTTAGAGATTTAGCCCATAGAGGAAGTTAGCGTTTAAATAGAGGGACCATTTAGCATCAAGTGTATGAGATGTTCTCGCACCTAAACCAGCATTCTCAACCAGCCAGACGATGCCACCTAACAGACTCCTAGCCAGGAGCAGAACCTGGGCGGCCCTTAGGGATAACGTGGCACTTTTTACTCATCTGATCGTTTTACTGGGGGACCAGTAGTTTCTGTATGACGGAGGGGTAATCCAGATCTGATCTAGTCTGTTCAAAAAACCTCACTGCCCTCATACTTCCATGTCCGAACCCTGGAGGAACCAAGCTAACGGGCTAGCTATGGCAACTCTGTTAATATTATATCTGTTAGAGGCTCAGCGACCACTAAGTGCTGCACAGCGGAGCGCTATGTTAGCCAGACACCTTGCTGGCGCTTCTCTGCACATTGTCATGTGCCACACAATATCCAAGAACACACACACGCGCGCACACACACACACACACACAAACAGTAGGCCTATACGCTTACACCGCACCAAACAGACCTTACCAGGAGATACTTGGCGGCAAACACAAACCTGGTTAATGCAAGCCCACTTACGTCAGATTTGCGAACACAAACCTTAGCGAGGACAAACTTAAGCTAACACAAGTCTGTTCTCGTCTTCCCCTCCTCTCCTCGCGTGCTCACCCCCCCCCCGAAACACCGAACTTTCTCTCATCTTCCTGATCCTGCCTCTCTGCCGAGTCTCCCCCCCCCTCCCCCCTCCCTCCCGTCCTCCCGTCCTCCCTCCCCAGGCCTGTGCTAGACCAGCCCCATTGGTGCGCTGTGTGCATGCAAGCAACACAGATAGGGGTCGGCTACAAGGGTCTGGGCCCCTCCTGAAGACCCCCCCCCCCTGCATGAGAGACACTCTCCAAGTATCCTAAGCTGGTATCCTGAGCCTCCTCCTGAGTCGGCTCACAGCTGCCCGTCGTTCTGCCTCAGCGTGTCGCCGCGGTGACGGCGTCCCTTTTGTTTACGTCCTGTTTTTATGAATATGATTGTTATCGTCGATTAGTATTATGATCGTGTGTAGGTTGAGAGTCTATCTGCCCCCCCCCCCCCCCCCCCCCCCGTCTCGGCTCCTGTCTGGCCGACGGTTTGATTCCCGCTGGGCTCGAGGGGACCACGGCAGCAGTGACGTTTGGACGTTTTTAAAAAAGAAAAAAAGAAATCATGTTTATGAACTTGCGTAGTTGAAATGCCTTTATACTCCCTTTTACTGTTCCGGTATTGTGTCTGAGGTGATTTGTACATATTAATAGATATGAACCTGATATGTATTTGGGCTCAGCGTTGCCCCACCTCGCCCTACCCCTCTTCCTACTACTACAACCCAAACCAGATGCGGTTGTCCACGTATTGAAGCCACAAAGCACCTTGTATACCGGGGTTCTCTACCCCCCCTCGACCCCTGACCCCTGGATAGCAATACGACGCCACAGATCTCATCGCAGCACTTCCCCAGACACCAACACACAGCAGCCTACCTGGCCACTCTGTGTCTGTAATAATAATATTATGAGGCTATATCTGTTGGGAATGGTTATTTTTCAAAGAAAATAAAATGTGATTTTTATATGAATCCTGCCTTGTTTTTTGGTTTTATAAGACTGAGTTCTTGTTACTATAGTTTGTTTACATATTTTTATGATTATGGTGATTGATATGAAGCAATTATGTTCATTAGATTGAAAGGTTAATATTTGTTTATCTTTTTTGACAACAGGACGATTAATAATTGATCATGGTCGGTCAACAATTGTAGATTACTGCATGCTTATTATGCCAACGTATATAATTGTACAAAATAATGAATTGATTAATATCGATCTAACGTGGGAGGAGTGGATACGAACGACGTCAGACGCCGGTGCCCCGCCTCTTCCCATCGCTGTCAGAAGAGGAAATATGACCATATTTAGACAGCAGCTGGAGTCCAGAGAGTTGATATGTCAGCTGGACTGGAACCACCGATAACTCGGCAAGGAGGGATTTAACTCGCGACCTGAATTTAGACTGAATCTAAACCTAGACTGTGCAATCCGGGATGTTTTGGACGCGTTCAGGACTTCCAGCGTCATCGGAATCCGCTTCCCTATGAGCTTGGGGTCGTGACAGCTTCCCCATATCGCGATAGGAGCGGTTTTGTCGCTACAACTTCAAACTATTCGGCACCTACTAGCCTAACCTATCGCTATAACCCGGTTTCTTACCCGGGTTTTGGAGTACCAGCATGTCTGTGTAACCACTGTCAAGTTCCAGGATTGTCTGGGGAATGTGAGGACGCTGTTCTTACGGTTTGTGGACGGCGAGTGTCGTCTGATTTGTTTCTTATAGAATTTGGTTTTAGTCACTTTCCCCACCCCCCACCCCCAACGCCTGGCTACCGAGCTAGCAGACATGGCTAACAAAGTGTAGCTTGTGTTCACTGAGCCTTAAAAACACGGCTATGCCGACACGGCGACACCATAGAGCCCGGTAAATAGGAGTCCCGGTGACGGACTGCAGTAGAGCCCGGTGTGACAGTCGGCACGAGTGTGGTCGGAGGGCCAGGACGCCCCGCCAGGACACGGCCCATCGCCGTGGGAGACAGCGGACCTTACGGAGGACGAGTTCCCAGCTTCAGACCGCTTAGGTCCCGGCAGAGACCGGGGCACTGACCTCATGAATGGACACCGGAACAACAGGTAAACTGTTGTCGAGTGGACGTTCAGTACAATAACTTGAATATGAATTGCATTAATATTTGTCCGGATTACAACTTGTTCACATGTCCTCCTGTATGTAGACCTTCTGTGGATTTATAGATATCTGGTGCTGTGGTTTGTTTTTACCTGCTATGGACTCACCAAGTCTTACAAATATGTTGTCTACGCACATAATGTAAAATTATTATAAGTTGACCGTAAGGTCTCCTCGTGTTTGACAGCTACTAGGGAGCAACCGGGCTGTTTATGTTGTCAGTAGGGAGGTTTGGTGGTCTACCCTACTTATTTACTTGCCTTGTTACGTGATGGAAATCTCAATCAAAGTGAAACTTTACTAGTCATCGCTACTCTACGCTTAAACATTTTAATAATTAAATGTATTGATATGGACAGGTTATAGAGTGATGTTGGGTGCTGTTTCGTCCATGTAGCTTAAATTTTGGATTGGATCAGGTAACCCTAGCCTAGCCCTTAGCTTTTCTTTTCAGGCTGCATGAGGGAAGAACTTATTTCACCAACTCACTGGCTACATCATGCAAAACGCTGGGTGTTCCTGCATGGTTGCTGCTGTGTGTCAGCATTTAACATGTTCTAAAAGGAATACATTTCTATTTACTATAGGGGTTGGATCAGGATTAAGGAAGCACTTTGACCACCACTGTTGAGTCTGCCATTCAGAAACCCAGGGATTCCCGCCAGTGGTTGCCACGACAACCCCTTAGTCCGTCTGTTGTGTTCGTTGTTCTGCACTTTCCCACCATTCCGAAAACGTTAACATTACAGGATGTGATGTCATCGTACACCTGTTGCTGTTCGCAGTGTCTCATGTCGTTGGACAGATGTTAGTGAAGAAACGATTTATAACGATCTTATATGTTTCTCAGAACATCAGCAACGACTATGAGAGAGAGAGAGAGAGAGAGAGAGAGAGAGAGAGAGAGAGAGAGAGAGAGAGAGAGAGAGAGAGAGAGAGAGAGAGAGAGAGAGAGAGAGAGAGAGAGAGAGAGAGAGAGAGAGAGAGAGAGAGAGAGAGAGAGAACGAGAGAGAGAGAGAACGAGAGAGAGAGAGAACGAGAGAGAGAGAGAACGAGAGAGAGAGAGAACGAGAGAGAGAGAGAGAGAGAGAACGAGAACGAAGCGAGAGAGTAACAAGTAACTGGAGTTTTGTTACTGGTATGTTTTTCAAAGCTGTATTCCCCTCCACGCGGTCCTAAGACCCCGTCATCCCACGCATGTGGTGAATCACATGCGTGTCTTGCTTTGAACCTGTCCCTTTGTTGGGGAAGGGGGGCTTGAGGGGTGTGTGACACATTCAGTTGGTTGCAAGTGGTTTTCCCCTCGCACATTTAGAAAGTCAATGTTGTCGTTTGTCACTTCCTTTTTAAAAAAGGTGCAATCTAAAATACCCCTTTTCAATTGAATTGTAAAAGGAAAGAAGTTGAGGAGTTCCAGGGTTTAGAGATGTACCGCAGAGTAAAACAAAGCAATCAAACATTTATTACTGGTTTCTTAGAATCCAATCTTCTCACTCTCTCTCTCTCTCTGTCTCTCTGTCTCTCTTATTCACCCCCCCCCCCCCCCCCCCCCCCCAGCAACGGTAGCGGTGGAGGCCCAGGCTCTGTTCCAGGTGCCCAGGCGCCCGGGCTTCGGTTCAGCAGGGAAGCCCATCAGGCTCCTGGCTAACTGCTTCCAGGTGGACATCCCCCAGATGGACGTCTACCTGTACCAGGTGGACATCACGCCTGAGAAGTGTCCTCGCAGGGTCAACAGGTAGCCTGTTGCTAGCGCTGGCATGCATGCAGGCTAAAATGATGCTGATTTATTATTATTATTATTATTATTATTATTATTATTATTAATATTTCAAATGGGTGTTAGCCAGTACCTACCGCGGAGATGCCTTGAGGCTAATGTTATGGTGTTTTTCTACATTGGTGATCTTAGATAGCTGTTGCTTAGTGACTAGTTCACAGACCAGTTACTAGCTAAAAGACTATATTCCAGACCTATGTTACAGACTATGCTAAAGACCAGATTAAATATTAGATTAGTAACCAGTTTGCTGATTGGGTTATATACTAGATAACAAAAGTGATGAAATGCCATTTTACAGACTACAGTATATCGAACATTAAATTTCAAACTAGATTACTGACTAGGTTATTCACTGCATTGCTAAACAGGAGACGGACTAGGTTGGAGGCTAGAATGCAGAATCTGCTGAAGACGAGATGAAGAATAGATTATATACCATTGCATCCTAGATTACAGTCTACAGAACACGTCAGATTAAGGACTGAATGAGAGCTTTTGACGAAGCGGTCCTTTCGTTGTGCAGGGAGGTGGTCGACTCTATGGTGAAGCACTTCAAGGTGACCATCTTCGGGGACCGGAGGCCGGTCTACGATGGGAAGAGGAGCCTGTACACAGCTAACCCACTGCCTCTAGCAGCAGCCGGGGTGAGAAACTCAAGTGACTCCATCACTCTCCCATTCAATCGCTCCCACACTCGCGCACTTACATCGTCTGTGACCTCGTTTCTCCCGTTTGCAGGTGGACCTGGATGTCACTCTACCAGGGGAAGGGGGGAAAGACCGGCCCTTCAAGGTGTCCATTAAGTTGGTCTCCAACGTGAGTTGGCACACATTGCACGATGTGCTGGCGGGGCACGGTACCCCAGACCCCCTGGAACTGGACAAGCCCATCAGTACCAACCCTGTTCACGCCGTCGACGTGGTGCTCAGACACCTGCCCTCCATCAAGTACGTTGTAACCTTTTACGGACTGACGGTCGCCTCCGGTTCACTTCCTGATTTGGTCATTACTTCTTCCTGTTTACCCAACGGTTTACTTCCTGTGCTTGACTTCCTGGGGTATGGTTCCTGTTTACTTCCTTGTTACCTTCCTGTCCCCTCCCTGGTTAGGTGGCCTCACTAGGTTACCTGGTGACTGCTGCCTTGTTACTAAAACCATAAACTCTGTTAAACTATTTGAAAAGAACCCAAGGGATATTGCCACCAAGCCTGATATTTTTAGACGCTCCCCATGTGAACACGTATTTGTGATGTTGCTTTGATGCTGACCCTTTCCGTACGCCTCGTTTCCACATACGTATGTTTTTCGTATCCGTGCTTCTGTAAATTTATGGAAGAGGTCGCTAGTGTTTTACGTACGGACATGAATTTATTTACGGACAGCCAAAAAGATGGGGGAACGTATGATAATGGCCGTTTTTAGTAGACCGGTACTTTGGAACATGAGGATCGACATATACAGAGATAAAAACAAAACCAACAAGGCTTGGAAAGAGATCAGCGAGGAGTTTGGCCTGCCAGGTACTTAAAAACGTTCAAACGGTATCTCCGTAAAACGACGGCGAAAGCTAAATTCTTTTGAACGTATATTACGGACATTACGGAGAATCACATAGGAATGAATGGACTTTCGGTCGGAGACGGTTGGATCGCATACGAGAATGTACGTATGTGGAAACGAGGCTTAATAATATCTTAAGCATTGCTTAGCCCAGAACTTTTATCCTCTGTATGATGCGTCACCCATGGCATCAATTTCCATCATAAATCCAATGTGAGGTCTCTGATCTCAAAGCAAAAAATAAAGACCCAGTGTTGCGCCAAAGCCTAGCCTCCTCCCCTGTAGTGTGTCTTTATCCGCCAGCCAAGACCTGTCAACACCACGCAGCTCTCTTATCCCTCAGTGCGGGACTCTGTGTATCATGGTCCATGCCGGTGTGACCAAGATGAGCCCCAGAGGAGACTGATGGGTTCTGGGTATTAAGGTCACTTCTCTTTGTTTGGTCCTAAAAGTTCCTTCTGTTGTTAAAACCGTGTGTGTGTGTGTGTGTGTGTGTGTGTGTGTGTGTGTGTGTGCAGGTACACACCCGTGGGCCGTTCGTTCTTCTCCCCTCCAGAGGGTTATGACCACCCGCTGGGCGGGGGAAGAGAGGTGTGGTTCGGCTTCCATCAGTCCGTCCGCCCCGCAATGTGGAAGATGATGCTCAACATCGATGGTGAGGTCCACTGATCAACAAATACCTCATTAACTGTACGTCCACACAAGAAGCGACCGCGTCAAAGTCGCTTTGGTCACTCATAAAGTTTCGCTGCGAATATTTCTGTTCGCTTTGGTCGCTCATGACGTACAATTCGAAAATGCCTGCCGGTGTTCCCTGGGATCCACGCAAGAGAAGAGCGTCTACATTCCGATTGGCTGTCAGTGTTTTGCCGCTGAAACGCGTCATAGTAATTTGCATAAAGTTCAACAGTTTTCCACGCTCTGGTCGCTCAACTTTGGCCGCTGGTAGCGTTGGTCGCTTTGGTCGCTCTTGCCCATAGAAAGTGAATGACTTCCGGCGATTTGGTAGCCCAATTCGCTTCTGGTGTGGACGTACATTTAGAAACTCATCGCCTGGTCACCTGTTCAATGGATCCACACCTGATCAATTAAGGCATCATTGATCATTAAATACATAATCTGAAGAGAGAGAGAAACAGAGGTCATATTTGAGTTAGGGCTGCTCGGTTATGGGAAAAATCATAATCACCATTATTTTGGTCAATATTGAAATCACGACTATTCAAACGATTATTTTTTAGATTGAAAACATGTATTTATTCAGATTTATATTTATTTAGAGAACTGGTTAAAAATGGTCAAAATAAAATGTTCCAATCTAAAAGTATATACAGATGTGTATCCACCTGTTCTGCTCTTTCTATAAAACATAAAAAAATAATAATACATTATTTTTTTTTGAAAAACTTGATTATGTTAATTTTGTGATGTTTGACGCTAAAATCGAAATCGCAATCAAAATTCGATTAATCGCCCAGAGGTGTGGGACGTTGATCGTTGGCTCTATGGGGGCCAGCTGTTACCGTGGAGACGGGGGTGTGTGTGACGGTATATGTCGAAGAAAGACTCTCCCGCTTTCTCACCGTCCTTTAGCCTCTATCTCTGTCTCTCTATCCATCATACTCTTTCTATCAGTCCTATCTCACACTAAATCTCTCTTGTTTTCATCTCTCGGCCAAAGTAATGAATGCAGTTTCATTTTTATTTATATATTTTTATATACATTCTAACGATAGGAAAACATCTATTTTTGGGAGTGTTGTTATTGAAATGTGTTCATCTATATTTTTGTGTGTGTGTGTGTGTAGTGTCTGCCACAGCTTTTTACAAGGCCCAGCAGGTGGTCCGGTTCATGTGTGAGGTTCTGGACATCCACAACATCGATGAGCAACCCCGGCCCCTCACAGACTCCCACCGGGTCAAGTTCACCAAGGAGATCAAAGGTCCGTACTTACTAGCCTTAGTTTGAGTACGTAGGGCGTTCCGATTCCGATCGGGGTGTGTTAAAAGGACCCGGATGGTGTACTCAAAACGGTCAAACCGCAAAGTGCGGATTGATGTACACTTTTCGTACTCAACGGCAGCCATCTTGGCTACGTAGCGGAAGAGGGCGGAGCCAGGCTTAGCCAAAGTCGGCACATTTTCCACGTAGCCTGCATTAATATAGTCATTTTGTAGTTTGTATAGCTTTTATAGCTTTGTATAGCTGCTAGGCGTAAAGAGTTCACCGTTCAAAGCGGGATGTTTATTGCGGGGGAGGAGCCGCGGCGGCAGTCGTGATCGTAATTTCCGGTCAGTGCAACGCAGAGTGTTCGATTTGGAACAACACTGGCATCTGAAAATTAGAGCTCTTAGTGAGCACGGATAGTGCACTACATTTAAGTGTACTCATGGAAGTATGGATATTGGAACACAGTCTGTGTATCTGTGTATATTCGTGATGTATGTTAAATGTAATCTCCCAAAAAAATACAGAATTTGTATTGTGGAGTTTTGTGCAGGTTGTATGTGATATTTTTTTTTTTTTTTTTTTTTTTAAGTACTGCAATGGTAAATGTCTCTCTGTCTCTCCAGGTCTGAAGGTAGAGGTGACCCACTGTGGGACGATGAGGAGGAAGTACCGTGTGTGTAACGTCACTCGCCGCCCGGCCAGCCACCAGACGTGAGTCAGTTTGTGTGTGCGTGTGTGTGTGTGTGTGTGTGAGTACTCTTAGCCAGAGACCGACCACATTAACACCAATTCACCATGAGCAAAACAGCTGTGTTCAGTAGTGAGTCATGTGTTAGCTTGTTGCTTTAGCATCTCATCAGGGCAACGTTTGGATGTAAGGGTTCTTTTACCTCTCTCCGCTGCACTCACCGTACTTCTCATCTGGCAATGTGTCATGCTTCCAGGAAATAAATTCTAATACTATGAGTAATCATTTAAAGAGACAGTCTCGCTTTTATCTTCCATTTCAAGACATCTGAGAAAAGCGGTTTTAGAAGGATGAAACGGTGTGAAAAAGGATAGTTTAGTGGTTAGGGTGTTTAGCCATATCCCCTCTGGCTGCTTTATGACCTGTGTCTGATCTCGTATGTCGCTTCGGAAAAAAAGAGTCTGCTGAAATAGCAATAGTAATATCAGGGAACTCTCCTTGAACTGGAGTCCCTACGCTTCCACATCACAACAAGCAGTTACCCTCTGACCCACCTGCTGTCAATCTAGACGGGAGTTAAACCGAGACAACCTGCCTTCTGTCTAGAAGGGAGTTGAACCCAGACTACAGGCCTTCTGTCTAGACGGGAGTTGAACCCAGAGTACAGGCCTTCTGTCTAGACGGGAGTTGAACCCATACTACAGGCCTTCTGTCTAGAAGGGAGTTGAACCAGGACAACCTGCCTTCTGTCTAGACGGGAGTTGAACCCAGACTACAGGCCTTCTGTCTAGATGGGAGTTGAACCCAGACTACAGGCCTTCTGTCTAGACGGGAGTTGAACCCAGACTACAGGCCTTCTGTCTAGATGGGAGTTGAACCCAGAATACAGGCCTTCTGTCTAGAAGGGAGTTGAACCCAGACTACAGGCCTTCTGTCTAGATGGGAGTTGAACCCAGACTACAGGCCTTCTGTCTAGATGGGAGTTGAACCAGGACAACCTGCCTTCTGTCTAGAAGGGAGTTGAACCCAGACTACAGGCCTTCTGTCTAGATGGGAGTTGAACCCAGACTACAGGCCTTCTGTCTAGACGGGAGTTGAACCCAGACTACCGGCCTTCTGTCTAGATGGGAGTTGAACCCAGACTACAGGCCTTCTGTCTAGATGGGAGTTTAACCCAGACTACAGGCCTTCTGTCTAGACGGGAGTTGAACCCAGACTACAGGCCTTCTGTCTAGACGGGAGTTGAACCCAGACTACAGGCCTTCTGTCTAGACGGGAGTTGAACCCAGACTACAGGCCTTCTGTCTAGATGGGAGTTGAACCCAGACCATTCAGCTAACGCCTCTCCCTTGTCTCAGCTTCCCCCTGCAGCTAGAGAACGGGCAGACGGTGGAGCGCACGGTGGCTCAGTACTTCAAAGACAAGTACAGCCTGCAGCTGAAGTACCCCCACCTGCCCTGTCTGCAGGTGGGCCAGGAGCAGAAACACACCTACCTGCCCCTGGAGGTAAGAGAACCCACCATGCCCAGGTGTGTTGTTGTTGTGTCCTCAGGTGTGTAACATTGTAGCAGGTGTTACAGGTGTGTTGTTGTGTCCTCAGGTGTGTAACATTGTAGCAGGTGTTACAGGTGTGTTGTTGTGTCCTCAGGTGTGTAACATTGTAGCAGGTGTTACAGGTGTGTTGTTGTGTCCTCAGGTGTGTAACATTGTAGCAGGTGTTACAGGTGTGTTGTTGTGTCCTCAGGTGTGTAACATTGTAGCAGGTGTTACAGGTGTGTTGTTGTGTCCTCAGGTGTGTAACATTGTAGCAGGGGTTACAGGTGTGTTGTTGTGTCCTCAGGTGTGTAACATTGTAGCAGGTGTTACAGGTGTGTTGTTGTGTCCTCAGGTGTGTAACATTGTAGCAGGCCAGCGCTGCATCAAGAAGCTGACTGATAACCAGACCTCGACGATGATCAAGGCCACAGCTCGCTCTGCCCCCGACAGACAGGAAGAGATCAGCCGGCTGGTGAGTAGTGGAGACCAGCCCCCCCTAGTGGGCGGGTGGGGTCTGACTCTTTCTTTCTTAGTTTTTTTCTTTCTTTAGTTTCTTTATTTTTTTTCTTTCTTTCTTTCTTTCTTTCTTTCTTTCTTTCTTTCTTTCTTTCTTTCTTTCTTTCTTTCTTTCTTTCTTTCTTTCTTTCTTTCTTTCTTTCTTTCTTTCTTTCTTTCTTTCTTTCTCTGTTCTCCTTTTTTTACCCCCACCATTAGCTCTATAATGTCTCATTCAAGGAATTATAAGACACGACACACTGGTGTCGGTTAAAAATGTTGACAGAATTTGTGTTAAACTTCTTGCCATACGACTCATCTCCTCTACATGAAAAGCTGGTAAAACCTGGTAGCAGGAAAGTATGGGTATAGTATTTCACAGGAATGCCCTCACTGCTTCCATGATGTGTGGACCAAGGTGTCTCATCCAAAGGCCCTGACCCACTGGTTCTCCCCTGGTTCTCACCTCAGGTGCGCAGCGCCAACTACGAAGCGGACCCCTTCGTCCAGGAGTTCAGGTTCAAGGTGCGGGACGAGATGTCCCAGGTGACGGGGCGCGTGCTGCCCCCACCCATGCTGCAGTATGGAGGTCGGGTGAGCACCGAAAACTACCTGGTACCTACACCTGTCTGTCCGTCTACCTGTATGCCAGACTGCCTTGAACCTACATGTGTCTGTCTATCTATCTGGTACTTACAGCTGTCAGACTGTTTACCTGTCTATCTGACTGCCTGGAACCTACATGTGTCCGTCTGTACTTACAGCTGTCGGACTGTTTACCTGTCTATCTGACTACCTGGTTGCCTACATGTGTCTGTCTGTCTGTCTATCTGGTACTTACACCTGTCAGTCTGTAAACCTGTCTGTCTACCTGGGACTTAAACCTGTCTGTCTGACTACATGGTGCCTACATGTGTCTGTGCGTTTACCTGGTACTGTCACCTCTCTGTACACCTGTCTTTTTCCATGTCTTTCTACCTGGTACTTAAACCTGTAAGTCTGTCCACCTCTCTGTCTGACTATCTGGTGCCTACATCTGTCGGCCTGTCTACCTAGTACTTACACCTGTCTGTCTACCTCTCTGGCTGACTACCTGGTACCTACATGTGTCGGCCTGTCTAACTACTACTTACACCTGTCTGTCTACCTCTCTGGCTGACTACCTGGTACCTACATGTATCTGTCCGTCTTCCTGGTACTGACACCTGTCTCTCCGACTAACTGCCTACCAAGTTCCTACAGATGTTTTTCTGTCTATCTATCTGTATGCTTGCCTGTTGTTAGCAAGTCAGTATTATCTTTATCATATTAGCATGTTGTAGTAAAGAATGGGTTCTGATCAAATCAAGTTGTTTGTTAAGTTAAAGCTGTGATGGTAATGATATTGTTTTGAGTACATTTTGTTTGTGACTTGTTTTGCATACAAATGTTAACCAAGCCTCCATGCTACATCGTGTGTGTGTGTGTGTGTGTGTGTGTGTGTGTGTGTGTGTGTGTGTGTGTGTGTGTGTGTGTGTGTGTGTGTGTGTGTGTGTGTGTGTGTGTGTGTGTGTGTGTGTGTGTGTGTGTGTGTGTGTGTGTGTGTGTGTCCCCTCAGGAAGTACGTTTTTTTTTCTGGTTGTAAACAAATGTTGGAATCAGTGTGTGAGTTAGGATGCATCATGCTGCGTAGGCTATCTCCAGTCGGGTGTCTGTATTGGCGTGTGTGAGTATGTATGTGATATCATTTTGGTGTGTGTCTGTTAGCATTTGTGTGTGTGTGTGTGTAAAGATATGACTGGTGTCTGTGTGGGTCAGTATTTGTGTGTGCGTGTGTGTGTATATGGGGGGGGGGATATCCCTGGAGTGTGAGTGTGTATGTGTCAGCATTCGAGTTTAGTATTGGTATGTATGTGATAAGACTGCGGTGTGTGCGGGCGATGTGGCTGTGTGTGTGTGCGTGTGTGTGGGGGGGGCATTACTTTGGTGTCGTGTGGATGTTGTGTGTGTGTGTGTGTGTGTGTGTGTGTGCACGTATTGCTGTGTGTGTGTGACACGCCTGCGGTGTCTGTGGTTTCAGAGCCGTACGGTGGCGACCCCCAGCCAGGGTGTGTGGGACATGCGGGGGAAGCAGTTCCACACCGGGGTGGAGGTCAAGATGTGGGCCATTGCCTGCTTCGCCACGCAGAGACAGTGCAGAGAGGAGATCCTCAAGTATGGAGCCGCCTCCCTCCGCTCCTCTCCTCCTCCCGCCTCTATAATCCTCTCCTCCTCAGTTGTTATTATCCTCTCCTCTGCCCTCCCCTACAATCTTATCCTCTCTCCCTCCTCTACAAACCTCTCTCTTCTGTAATCCTCTCCTCGCCTCCTCTCTCCTCTACAATCCTCTCCTCCTCTCTCTTCCACAATCTTCTCCTCTACAAACCTCTCCTCTCCTCCTCTCTCCTCTACAAACCTCTCCTCCTCTCTCCTCTACATCCTCTCCTCCTCTCTCTTCTACAATCCTCTTCTCCTCTCTCTTCTACAATCCTCTCCTCTTTCCTCTACAATCCTCTCCTCTCTTCTCCAATCCTCTCTCCTCTACAAACCTCTCCTCCTCTCTCTTTTACAATCCTCTCCTCTACAATCCTCTCTCCTCTACAATCCTCTCCTCTCTCCTCTACAATCCTCTCCTCTCCTCTCTCCTCTACAAACCTCTCCTCCTCCCTCTACAATCCTCTCCTCTCTCTACAAACCTCTCCTCCTCTCGCCTCTACAATCCTCATCTCTCCTCCTCTCTCTACAATCCTCTCCTCTCTCTAAAATCCTCTCCTCCTCAAACCTCTCCTCCCATCTCCTCTACAATCTTCTCCTCTCTCCTCTACAATCCTCTCCTCCTCTCTTCTACACTCCACTCCTCATTTCATACTTTTTGCTGATTAAACCAGTTTGAGGAATTATCTGTAGATTAAGTATAAGTGTAAATATTGTAGTATTTGAGGCATTGTATAGTAAAAAATAACCTTGGTTAAGCAAGTGTTAATTAAGTATAGTACTTTAGTAATATGAGTTTCTCATGAGATAGATGGAAACTGCAATTACTGAATAATAAGCGTAGTATAGTATTTGAAGTAGCTTGCTTCTGCTGCAGGGGCTTCACGGACCAGCTGCGTAAGATCTCCAAGGACGCTGGGATGCCCATCCAGGGCCAGCCGTGCTTCTGTAAATACGCCCAGGGGGCCGACAGCGTGGAGCCCATGTTCAGACACCTGAAGAACACCTACGCCGGCCTGCAGCTCATCATCGTCATCCTGCCCGGGAAGACCCCCGTCTACGGTCAGAACCCACATCATACTAGTCTAGAGAGGCCCAGATACCCCTAACTCAGTCTACAAAGACCCCTGTCTGCAGTCAGAAATCCACTCAAACTAACCCAGAAAGACTCCCATCTACAGTCATAAACCACCTCTAAACAAGACTTAAAAGACCCTGTCTACAGTGGGTAGCACCAGAAACTAGTCCGTCTAGTCCAGGGGTCTCAATCTCTACTTACCTGGGGGGCCGTTGGAGGTAGAGTCTGGGTCAGGCTGGGCCGCATCAATTATTCCACAGAAAAAAGGACCACAAATGACCCAATCTAAGTTAATGATCGGGCTATATTTTGATCACATTGGCTATGTAATCGCTGACAGCAAGGGACATTTCATAGTGGTTGGTGGAAACCGGGACATTTTAGTGTCCTTTGGCTTTTGTCGGGACTCAGGACACGCAACTCAAAATTGGGACTGTCCCGGCAAAACTGGGACATCTGGTCACCCTATCACAAGTGATAAAATAGCGTGGCACGCCACTCAGCAAAAATGTGCGTTTGACAACAACGCGCGGGCCGCATTAACGCTAGACTTTGATGTCAAGTAGGGGGCCCAAAAATATCATCCCCCGGGCCGCGAGTTTGAGACCCCTGGTCTAGTCAGTTCAGAAACAACCTGTTGTCAGGCTTGGCTTAGTCTTTTCTGGAGAGTATAGTAAATGAAGTGTGTGTTTGTGTGTAGCGGAGGTGAAGCGTGTGGGAGACACCCTCCTGGGCATGGCCACGCAGTGTGTCCAGGTGAAAAACGTGGTGAAGACGTCTCCCCAGACGCTGTCCAACCTCTGCCTCAAGATCAACGTCAAGCTGGGAGGAATCAACAACATCCTGGTCCCTCACCAACGGTCAGTACCCCCCTTCACGGAGGTTAAGCTAGCATCACGCCAACTAATTTATTGCTCTTAGTACAGGTAGCATCGTGTTCTGTCTGTTCGCATGGAGTTTCTGCTAGGATGATTGTTACTATGTTAGCACCCGGCTAGTCTCATGCTATACTCAGTTAGCATCTCAGGTTTTAACTCCTAGGTCAGCTAGCTTCCTGCTCAGTATGTTGGCATGGGGGTTGTAACTCTGTTACTATTATGCTAACTCAATCAGCACGCAGGTTGTAATGTTGTAATGTGTGTCTGGCAGGCCCTCGGTGTTCCAGCAGCCTGTTATCTTCCTGGGAGCCGACGTCACACATCCCCCGGCTGGGGACGGCAAGAAGCCCTCCATTGCAGCGGTGAGCAAACCGGCTAACCCTAATGTGTCATGTGGGACTCGCATGGTTTACATGCATTGAGATTAGTGCTGTCAAGTGATTCAAATATTTAATCGCGATTAATCACATTAATGTCATAGTTAACTCATGATTAATCGCAAATCGGCTTGCCTTGTGCAAATGTTTTTTTATTACTGATCAAAACAAGACGATACAAAAAAAAAGCCTATAGTGCAATTAAACGATGAACATACCAACATACTGCCTTGAACATAGCAGTCAGGCTACTGCTTCTTTGTTTTGAGCCAAAGAAGAATAAAAAAAGGAATTGCGTTAATCGCGCAATAAAAAAATTAACGCCATTTAAAATTGTCTTGCGTTGACGCCGTTAATAACGCGTTTAACTGACGAGATACATTAACACAGACGGGAAATATGGGGGCCCCGACAGCAAGTATAGGATTCTGGTGTGTACCATACCCAGACCCCAATATTATTTATTTGTATTTGTGTGCTTGTACTTCTTGTTGTGCTGTCTTGGTCCGTGTGGGCTCATGAATCTGTAAAGGGACCTTGAGTCAAGTTTGAGAAAGGCGCTATATAAAATAAACATTTTTATTATTATTATAGTAGCTCCTCTGGCACAGAAGGCAGCAACAACGTCCAACCGCTTCAGGCCCCGTCTCTGCAGTCCGCAGTCGGGGCAGCCCTCTCCATGTCAGCACCGGAGGTCTAAACCATGTTGTCTTTCTGGAACCGCTCCCCAGGTGGTGGGCAGTATGGACGCCCACCCCAGCAGGTACTGCGCTACGGTGCGTGTCCAAAGGCCCAGGCAGGAGGTGATCCAGGACCTCTCCTCTATGGTGCGAGAGCTGCTGATCCAGTTCTACAAGTCGACCCGCTACAAGCCCACCAGGATCATCTTCTACCGGGACGGGGTGTCCGAGGGACAGTTCAGACAGGTCCGTGCTGGAGTTTTTTTTTTGCATACAAATGTTGTGTGTGTGTGTGTGTGTGTGTGTGTGTGTGTGTGTGTGTGTGTGTGTGTGTGTGTGTGTGTGTGTGTGTGTGTGTGTGTGTGTGTGTGTGTGTGTGTGTGTGTGTGTGTGCGTCTGCGTCTGCGTCTGCCTGCATTGGGATACCGTCGGCCATGATTGAGAATTGTACTCATTTGTTAATTGTACGATGAACTGCTGTGTTCCAGGTGCTGTACTACGAGCTGCTGGCGATCCGGGAGGCCTGCATCAGCCTGGAGAAGGACTACCAGCCCGGCATCACCTACATCGTGGTCCAGAAACGCCATCATACTCGCCTTTTCTGTGCTGACCGCAATGAGAGGGTAAGATCTGGACAGACAGACAGACAGACAGACAGACAGACAGACAGACAGACAGACAGACAGACAGACAGACAGACAGACACTATTGTGTGTGTGTGTGTGCACGCAAATGTACGTACACACACACACACTTACACGTTTGTGGATTGAGTGTCATGAATATTTGCCCTGTTTTGAAATCCTTTGAGACTGTAATGGGGATTAAGGGCTATATAAATACAATTGGGTTGAGTTGAGCGCTGCTCTGTGTGCAGGTCGGGCGCAGTGGCAACATCCCCGCCGGCACCACGGTAGACACGGACATCACCCACCCCTCCGAGTTTGACTTCTACCTCTGCAGCCACGCCGGGATACAGGTACGTGCTGGCTAGTTTTTATCGTGACGCGCTCGTGGTGATGACAGCTGTCGTCCTAGTGATTGTTGTGACGGGGAAGGTTGTCGTTGTGACGGCGTTGAAGGTGACGGTTTCAATGGTAACGGTTGTCAGGTTGAGGTGGATGCTCGGCATGACGATGGCGATTGTCGCCATGGGGATGTTGTAATGCTGTTGCTGCTGTTTCCAGGGTACCAGTCGGCCCTCGCACTACCACGTCCTCTGGGACGACAACTGCTTCACCGCCGACGACTTCCAGGTCCTCACCTACCAGCTGTGCCACACGTACGTCCGCTGCACGCGCTCCGTGTCCATCCCCGCGCCGGCCTACTACGCTCACCTGGTTGCCTTCCGCGCCCGCTACCACCTGGTGGACAAGGAGCACGACAGGTGAGGGAGAGAACCACAGCTCCAGATAAAGTACTGTCTGTTCTTTATCACAGCTACTGTCTGTCCTTTATCACAGCTACTGTCTGTCCTTTATCACCGCTACTGTCTGTCCTTTATCACCGCTACTGTCTGTCCTTTATCACAGCTACTGTCTGTCCTTTATCACCGCTACTGTCTGTCCTTTATCACCGCTACTGTCTGTCCTTTATCATCGCTACTGTCTGTCCGTTATCACAGCTACTGTCTGTCCTTTATTATCGCTACTGTCTGTCCTTTATCACATTTACTGTCTGTCCTTTAACGCAGCTATCGTCTGTCCTTTATCACAGCTAATGTCTGATCTTTATCACAGCTACTGTCTGTCCTTTATCACAGTTACTTTCTGTACTATATCAGTTACATTCCTTCATCCCAGCAACTGTCTGTACTTTATCACAGCTACTTTCTGTCCTTTATCAGTTACATTCCTTTATCACAGTTACTTTCTGTACTATATCAGTTACATTCCTTCATCCCAGCTACTGCCTGTACTTTATCACAGCTACTTTCTGTCCTTTATCAGTTACATTTCTTTATCACAGTTACTTTCTGTACTATATCAGTTACATTCCTTCATCCCAGCAACTGTCTGTACTTTATCACAGCTACTTTCTGTCCTTTATCAGTTACATTTCTTTATCACAGTTACTTTCTGTACTATATCAGTTACATTCCTTCATCCCAGCTACTGTCTGTACTTTATCACAGCTACTTTCTGTCCTTTATCAGTTACATTCCTTTATCACAGTTACTTTCTGTACTATATCAGTTACATTCCTTCATCCCAGCAACTGTCTGTACTTTATCACAGCTACTTTCTGTCCTTTATCAGTTACATTCCTTCATCCCAGCTACTGTCTGTACTTTATCACAGCTACTTTCTGTCCTTTATCAGTTACATTCCTTCTCAGTTACTTTCTGTACTATATCAGTTACATTCCTTTATCACATTTACATTCTGTCCTTTTAATTATCCAACTGTCGTGTGTGTTTATATTGAAGTCTGTTTTCATTAATGTGTGTTTCAGTGCGGAGGGCAGCCATGTCTCTGGTCAGAGCAACGGCCGGGACCCTCAGGCGCTGGCCAAGGCGGTCCAGATCCACCACGACACCCTGAGGACCATGTACTTCGCCTGAACACACACATACACACAGAGTAATACACACACACACAGACACACACACACAGACACACACAGACACACACAGAGAGAGAGTAATATATACGCACACACACACTAACATATGCACACACATAGCGTGTCAGTCTTGGAGTATATAGAGGTGTGTGTGCCCCTACATCCTGTCTACCCAGACCAGACACTGTGCAAGGAGGGACGTACATACACATACACGGATATATTCTGGACTGAGGACATGAGCACTGCTTTAATATCAAAAGACTTTTATGCAATACTGAACCAGCCAATCATGATTTTAGTTCCCCCCCCCCCCCCCCCCCCCCCCCCTCCTCATTTTCCCCGGGAGATGTGAGGGGCGTTTTCCCTAACCTTCAGCCGCCATCCCATCATGTTTCTTGCGTAGCCCAACTCGGTTTAAACAGCAGCCCTTTTGGATTGGTCAGTTTTAATTTTTTTTTGTGTGTGTTTTTATTTTTATATGACAGCGATATAATATATGTGCCTGTTTGGGTTCCCTCTGTCTGGATGTAACCCCAAAGCCTGGCTGCAGCCAGGCTTCAACTGCCTCCTTTATATTTAAGACGGTGTCATGCCCACATCTGGCCACATGGGGGAGGTGTTGGCCCTCTGGTGATGTACAGTGACGCACCGGGGGAGATCGGGAGGGGTTTCAACTTCATCAGCTCTCTGTATTTTCTAAGGGGTTTCATCTTTGTTCATTTTTGTTTCTTTTCCATTTTTAAGAACAATCCTTTTCGGTTCCCATATGATATTTAAATGTGACGATATTTCCGCCCGCCCCGGTTGTTACCCTAGCTCTCATTCCCCGTCTGAAGGAGCGAGGTAACGCTGTCTCAAATGCGAGTAGGAAGCTTCCTCGGTAGTTCTCTACCTTGTGAAAGTGGTCAATTAAGTCCCACCGCCTAATCGGCTAGCATCATGTGACGATCACGTCGGGCGTATTTCCTATCCTACGAGGGGGTGAGTCACATCGGGGTCCTTTTGAGATCTTACACACCGAGGATCACATTTCCTTGAAGCCAAGTCCTATGTTCCTGCTGAATTGGAACAGTCCTATGCCACCACAACACCTCCCATTGCCCCCTATTTAGGAAGCTTCCATGCAATTGAGACACAGCCCTTGGGAAGGTCATTCCCCAACAAATATTTTGGAGATGGTAGGGGAGAGAGACAGTTTGAAGAGCGTCGGTAGGGCAGAGAGATAGTTTTGAAGAGCGAAGGTAGGGCAGGGAGACAGTTTAACGAGAGATGGTATATCGACAATTTTAGAGAAAGATGGATAACGGGTAGTTTAAATAGAGATGGAACAGAGAAAGATAATGGATGGTACAGTTAGAAGAGAGATGGTAAAGGGCAGAGAGAGTTTAAAGAAAGACGGTTGAGAACACAGACAGTTTTTAGAGCTTTGGTAGAGAGACAGTAAAGAAATCTAGATAACAGTGACGGGAGATAGTGTTTTTGACCTCTGGAAAATGACCCATCGATATGTTGGGGAGAGGAGTGTGTGATTCCCTATGAATATAAAAATGCTTTATTGCATTTCATGAGAGCCTTGACCATGTTAGGCTTTTAAACACCTCATATATTTTATTTTAAGTAATAGCCCTTTTTATGTTATGAAATTGCCTCCTGCACAGCCCCCTTGAAGCATGAAGTTGATCAAGGGTTTTGATATCACAGTATATATATCAGTATGTATATATAGTGGTGTGTATATACAGCTGAATACCTAGTAGAGCAAGGTTTTTAGAATGTCGTGTATGGAGAGCCAATGTTTTTAATAAGAGCAGCGATAAATGACAGTAGTGTGTGTGTATGTATATATATGTGTAATATAACACTGTAGTGTATCTTGAGCAGTAAGACCGCAGTACTATTAATATGTCTACTGCAGTATATTTGGAAATATTTTAAGTGCCTGGTGCAGCGACATGGAGGTTAGAAGTAATTTTGACTCTGATTCCAGTAACTGACAAAACACACATCTTAGGATGGTTCCACGCTAGCCATTGGTGAACAGCCTTGAACTTTGCTATATTATAATGTTTTCCTCTTAGCTCCGTGACGGCTGCGGTCCTCATATGAAATAATGATAGATATAAATATATATCTCTGCATTCTGCTGCTATATTTAGTTGGGTAACGGCCAGTTTCATCATGCACATGGGGAAGCAAACGCGCTTGTGTGTGTGTGTGTGTGTGTGTGTGTGTGTGTGTGTGTGTGTGTGTGTGTGTGTGTGTGTGTGTGTGTGTGTGTGTGTGTGTGTGTGTGTGTGTGTGTGTGTGTGTGTGTGTGTGTGTGTGTGTGTGTGTGTGTGTTTGTTTGTGATAAGCACTGGAGACTGATCGCAGGCATGGTGCTATTCTCAGAGTCTGGATCTCTGGAAGAGGAGGGTGAAGGGAGATACAGGCCGAAGGGGGGGGGGGCAGAAATGGTGGAAAGCTTCCCCAGGGAGGAGTGCTTTCCCTGGGGCGGTGTGGTCTAGAGCCATGGGGGTCTTGACCGATTTGAGCCCCCTGTTACTTCACTAGGGTCTGAAAGTACTTTTGACATAGACAGACAGATAAACGTAAGTTTGTACATTTAGACAACGTTGTAATGCACACCACTTATTTTTGGTAACAGAAAAGTTCTTAAAGATGTTGTGCTGCTGCTTGGTTTAACTTAAGTATACTCAGTGGGAAGTGTCTTGCTGTAGACTGGTGTGTGTGTGTGTGTGTGTGTGTGTGTGTGTGTGTGTGTGTGTGTGTGTGTGTGTGTGTGTGTGTGTGTGTGTGTGTGTGTGTGTGTGTGTGTGTGTGTGTGTGTGTGTGTGTGTGTGTGTGTGTTTTATGCTGTGTAGTCTCTAGAGTAGCGAGCGTTAATATACCATCCCGGACTGACAATGTTGACTTAATAACCATCTTTCAACCCGGTCAAGAAGAGCTATGGAGATGTTGGGGTGTTGCAGTCGTTTCGTTTCTTGTCTATGTGAGGACATCCAAGTCCGAGGCTGTCACTGATGGTTTTGATATGCTGTTTCCCAATAAGATGGAATGTGTGGTGTTGTAAAGTCCCTCTAGGTACCAAGAGTAGAGGGAGACTTTAGATTCTATCCTAGCCAAACCCCCTTGATGTTGGACCAGTGCTGGTACTGCTAGAATGTTGTGTGTTGGAGGAGGAGGAGGAGGAGGAGGAGGAGGAGGAGGAGGAGGGGGAACTGGACGAGGTGTTTGAGGTGGAGGGGAGCCCAGTGGGGTGTCTTTTGAAACCTTTAAGGAACCAGAACACATGTTTACAGATCAGATGTGTTTCCTGCTCCGAGCTGGTTTCTAGAAGGTCATCCACCATGCAGAGAGAAAAATCCCATTCAAAGACTGTTGAAGCTTGAAGCTAACCTTTTAGCTCGAGGGTTGAGCCTGACATTTCAAGTTCTTAAGCAAGTACTCTGCTATATTTCGAATACTTTTCTTTTGCCCTTCCAGAAATAGGTACTACAAGGAGGTGCTGAATGTTTGTTTTTCTCCAGTTATCAGTTATTCCATAACACTGCCACAGGTCAAGCTCTCCCTTTTTGAAGGTGTCTGGATATGAACTAGTAACCCTTAATCTGACTACAATGGACGTAGTCTCTGGATGGATGTCTGTCTATTTTCTCGACAACCGTTTATGCGATCGACTTCATCCTGAGCGGATGTCCTCCCGAGGAAGTGCAGTTTTCAGGTGTCTGGATTATTACCGGAGGTCAAGCTAGTTTCCATTTCGAACAGGCAAAGATCGAACTGTCACTGCATTAGTAATTCTAATATATTAAAAACTAGCTAGTAGCGATGGTGTGAGAGAGAACCCCAGAAAGTGCCTTTCCTCTCCAATGAAATAAGTGAAGTATTTTCTCTTGAGGACCTCGGAATTAAACAACTTTTTATTTGTATCTTTTATCTACAACACTGACTTCATGCTTGCGCATTTAAGGGTTACTACGCCGTCTCAGTGTGCCAATGGGGAGTACCAGGTGGTGACTTACCGTTGCATGTATTTAGTGGTTTTCCTTCGGTGCTTGGCAGTGCGTTGAGTCTTGAACCAGTAGTTTGTCTCCAGTACAGAAGGAACCGTTCTGGTTTTACGACGAGATG
The DNA here is from genome assembly GCF_902167405.1 of Gadus morhua. NCBI lineage: Eukaryota > Metazoa > Chordata > Actinopteri > Gadiformes > Gadidae > Gadus > Gadus morhua. The sequence continues at coordinate 5,275,022 of NC_044053.1, forward strand.
GAGAGAGCGGTCATGAAGAACGAAGTAGTCTTTCAAAAATCGGAGTAGAGCGAGAATAGTTCTCCAAAGTATTGTGGGAGTACTGTCTGGAACACGGACAAGCTCTCTGAGAACTGACTCTCCTTTGAGACTTTGCTCTTCTAAACTGCCCAAAGCCCATGTCAGGGGTCTTAACTGTGCCTGGGCTAATGGAAGAGCAGCATTAGAGTCAGGATATTAAGTCAAGCTTTCATTCAAAATAAATGTACTGATTCAGATTCGATGAGATGCAACAAGGAAAGGTTGTGCAAGTGGAACTAGCTGCTTGTGTTGGAGCTAGCATTGTGGAGCCTGCATACTGGCGCTAGTGTGATGGTGCTAGCATGGCAGAGGTAGCATCGTTGGGCTAGAATGGCAGGGCTAGCATGTTGGAGCTAGCATGGTAGACGTAGCATGGTCGGGCTAGCATGGTGGAGCTAGCACATTGGAGATCGCATGGGTAGAGCTAGCATGTTTGAGCTTGCACTGTACAGTCTGCACAGTAGCAATAGTTCTGTGGGTACCTGTTCAGACACCAAAACTTTCTTTCCAGAGATTTCTAAAACACTGCACCTCACGTACCTCGGTATGCTGCAAATGTTGACTGACCCAAATATTGCAAGTATTGCTTTTATTATTACTTATAACACTTGACTAAGGCTTGATCATAATATTATTATAGCTATTTTAGAGGTAAATATCTTATTTTGTCTTATCCAAACTCAAATGTCATGCCCACTTTATTTTGTTGTCCTATTAAACTAAATGTTCTATAAATAAATGTTGACTAAAAAAATATCTCTATATATATATATATATATATATATAAAATATATATATATATATATTTGATGCTGTATTTATCGAGAGCTCTTTTAAGTGGGTGGAGTGTCTGTGGTGAGCAGGTAGGGCACGTGTACACCCCAACCCTTCCTTCATGATGCCTTAACGACAGCACACTGATATGGAGGAGGTGCAGGGGGTGGGGGACGTTGGAGACCAGAGACCACAGACCCGGGGGGGGGTGGGGGGGGGGGCAGCCCAAAGACGAACAAAGACCAGACCAGAGAGGCTAGAATAGACCAGGCCAGAGGAGTCGATGGTGCCACCCTCCGCATGGAGTCCCGGTTCTGTCTCTCTATCTAGTCATCCATCAGACTCTTTTATTCAAAGAAATTGACAGTGAAAGTTTGAGCTACGTGTCATTAAGGAGCAAGTGGGGGGGCTAGGGAAGCATCTTGCTCAAGGACGACTACAGGTAGACTGCGGACATTAGGAGATCTAACCCAGAACCTTCCTGCCGGGAGTCGAACATCCTCACCACTAGACTATCCTCTCTTCAACGTTTACATTCCAGGAGCCACTGTGAACCCAATGCCGCTCCAGAGATTAGCTTTCTGATCTTCAAACGACAACCTTTGGACCTTCACCCCTCAATACTTTTTCAATGTTGCAAAGACTCTGTTACCCAGAATGCTTCTGTTCTTCTCGCTTTTAGGTTGTCAGCCCTTGGCTGTTGCTTTGTGTCATTCTCAAGTGCTTTCTTCACTGAAACTTGCAATAAAAGCTTTGCTCTGTCTAGCACGTTTCTGTGTGATGTGTTTAATGCTGGAGGGACCCCCCCTTTGATTTAAAAATAAATCCTTTCATTCAGGCTGCTCCCATTACAATAATATAGTCCTTTGTGAATTTTCAGTTCAATATTAAGTTGAACAATATCAATGAAATAAATCTCATTGTATTGTTATAATAGATGTGTATTCTATTTTTATTCAATACGTTTTAATTATCCTATAATCGTGTGAAAATAAGAATCCTGTTTACATAACCCTAGAATGAGTCCTTTATATCTACAGAAGGAGCAGAACTCACTCTTGAATAAAAAATTAAAGCTATTGTAATGTGGAGAAATTTGATCATAATCGCTATATTACTTAACCTATTACCTATAGTTTTACAGACTTTTTTTTATTAAAAGCAATTCATCAAGAAACCTCCGCGCTTGAAACTTGCCTACTCGATGCTGTCGTATTACAGGCAACTGTAGCTTCTACTTCTGTGGAAAGGGGTTGTGTATTCAGTTTGTTGCAATCTGAAACCACCACTTGATACCGCTTAATCCTACACTACACCTTTAAGAAGTGTCCGCCTCTGAAGTAGATACAGTTCATCTGCTCGCCAGATGGGGGCACACATCACTAAACCAGTGGAGTGGTAATTCCCATGGTGCTCAATGGGTATATCAGGCCTATTAGCTCTTAGATAGAATTGCAGGATGGGTGGTTGTGTTCGTTTGTTTTGGGTGTGTAACGCAGGGTCTGCGTGTTGAGAGAGTGTGAGGGGGGGCTTTTTGTTTTTTAATCTCAGCGGAAGAGGGATCCTATTGGAAAGTTGGGTTTTTTGGCGTCTATAGGAAGTGCGGTCATAATAACGTTATGGTTTGGCCTCTGCAGGAAATGTGGACGTGTGGATGGGAGCGTTCCTGATGGTCCCCTTGTCCTTCCAAACCTCCCTCATTAATCTGGGTTTGACCGATCTTTACTGTTTTCTTTTTTCCAATCGTGTTGCACTGAGAAGGCTCACAGCGGACATTTCTATTTCAGACATGTTCTTCTTTTTAGACATGAACGACTGCTGTTGTGGCCAGTGTGAGAGTTTGAGTCTTACTGAATTGTTTTTATTTTGTAGAATCAGGATTTTAGTAAAGTGTTAATAGTGTGGTTTATAAACAGCAGGTACAGGTTAAACGTTATCCGGCTCCACCGTCCACAAGGGAACAACTACGGTCTTTAATTGTTCCGTCCGTCTGTTTTGAGCTCTGCAGGGCCAGTTGCTTTTATCGGCTCTTACTTCCTCCAAGAGTCGATTTCAGAATAACAGCGCAGAGCAGATCTGATCTCTGGCATTGAGTCCCTGATGTGGCAGAATGACAGATGGTAACCGTTGCCGTCGTACCCCCCGTCCTCAACATGAACTCTCCCCTTACTGCCTCCTGCCTGTCGTCAATCTCCCGCTACACCCAGGTTCCATTTAGAGTCTGTCAACTTTACTGTTGGACGGTCTCATCTCCGAAACACTTGAACACGTGAATCGTAAGTGTAGAGAAGGACATGGGAAACAAAGGGCTTGGAGGGGATTTACGAAAATATGGACTTGTTTTCCAATTAGAAGCATCCCACTAAGCTATTACACTTCATTATTCTTATCTTTGATTGCCAAAAATAAGCTGCTTCGGTGAGGGAGTCACATTGCAGGGCTTTATTCTGCCTCCCATTAGACCAATACCATGTAAAAAAAAATGCGTTACAAAATTAGTTCTGATTGGAATAAAGGGTTAGTCGTGTTTGTGAAGTATAAAAATGAATAAGTCCATCGTTAGAATCCGTTCACACTTCATACATTGTCCAAAGCACTGAATGGACAGGAAGTCCACCCCTAGTGGTCAGGCCACTTCCTGTATGGGCGGGTGACTCTAGGGGTCAGGTTTCCAGCAGGTTGTGCAGACATTCTCCTCTGCTTCGTAGTAGTCGCCGCCTCCTGCAAAGAAACCAAACCGAAGATCAAACTAGTGTAATAAAAAGTTGAGTTCAAAGAAACTAGTTGCATAACTAATAACTATAACTAGTTGCATGACTATAACTAATAATACAACTAGTTACATTAATCAGTAACCATAACCAGTACCGTACCACCACATGAGAGCTGCCATCCCCATAGCCAGCAGCAGCAGCATCACGACGCACACCACCGCTATCGCGACACCACTAGACTCCACGGCCTCGCAAGGAGCTGGAACCACAGGGTAAAGACGGTGCATTTATGAGGTTGACAGGTCGGGAAAAAAACACACCTGGTTCTCAACACCTCCAGCGGTCCATAACTGATTGTGACATCACCAGACGTGGTCGATAGGAAACGTCTCAACAAGCTGCAGCCTAGGTATTCTGAACTGCCGGGTGTCTACAGCGGCGCCTGTTGGCGTCCTGGCGTTGTTTACCTGCGGTGTACGTCGCCGAGCTGTAGCCCAGCTTGTTGCTGACCACGCAGGTGAAGTGGCCGCAGAGCGGTGAGTGGCTGACCGCCAGCGTCTTGCCGTCGGGGGAGACGCGGCCCAGCGCGGCGGTCACGGCGGCCCTGTCGTGGAGCCAGCTGAAGGTGGGGTCGGTGCCCCAGGCCTCTGTGCAGACCAGCGACGAGTGGGAGTCGTTGACGCCCACGGACACGTGATGCACCGGCTCTGTAGGACACAGGCCATTATAGGCGAGGAGGACACGCCCACACAGGGAGAGGACACGCCCACACAGATAGAGGACACTCCCACACAGGGAGAGGCCACGCCCACATCAGCAGAGGACACACCCACACTGGGAGAGGACACGCCCACACAGGAGAGGACACGCCCAAACAGAGAGGGGCCAATACCACACCGGCAGAGGACACGCCCACACATGAAGAGGACACGCCCACACAGGGATAGGTCACGCCCACACAGGGAGGGGACACGCCCACATAGAAGGACACGCCTGCACGTGTGAGGACTTAAATGGGAGACAGGCCAACATTTTTATTCAGACCATGTATCAAAGGTTATCTGCAGATAACTAATCTATGTAATGTGGTCTAGGCTGTTTTATCTATATCATAGTTAATGGTTTATTGGATGAAAAGTACAGACTTTTATACTATGTAGTGTTGTGAGTGACTCCTACCCTATTGTAAAGAGTGTCAGGTAGTTCCAACATGTTCCAACCCATTTTGAGAGGTGGTCCTACTTTAGTCTAAAAACAGACAGTATTAGATGTGGTAGTCATGTCACATTCTAACCAGTAGGAAGGCCTAGTATATTCTAATCTAATCATTGTGAGAGTTAGTCCTCACGTATTGTAACCAGAACGAGATAGTCCTAACCAACGTATTCTAAACAGAATCAGAGGTAGGCCTACCGTATACTAACCAGTTTGAGAGGTAGGCCTACCGTATCCTAACCAGTATTACAGGTTGGCCTACCGTATCCTAACCAGTATGAGAGGTTGGCCTACTGTATTCTAACCAGTATGAGAGGTTGGCCTACCGTATCCTAACCAGTATGAGAGGTAGGTCTACCGTATCCTAACCAGTATGAGAGGTTGGCCTACCGTATCCTAACCAGTATGAGAGGTTGGCCTACCGTATCCTAACCAGTATGAGAGGTAGGCCTACTGTATTCTAACCAGTATGAGAGGTTGGCCTACCGTATCCTAACCAGTATGAGAGGTAGGCCTACTGTATTCTAACCAGTATTACAGGTTGGCCTACCGTATCCTAACCAGTATGAGAGGTTGGCCTACCGTATCCTAACCAGTATGAGAGGTTGGCCTACCGTATCCTAACCAGTATGAGAGGTTGGCCTACCGTATCCTAACCAGTATGAGAGGTTGGCCTACCGTATCCTAACCAGTATGAGAGGTAGGCCTACCGTATTCTAACCAGTATGAGAGGTTGGCCTACCGTATCCTAACCAGTATGAGAGGTTGGCCTACCGTATCCTAACCAGTATCAGCGCTAGGCCTACTGTATTCTAACCAGTATGAGAGGTTGGCCTACTGTATTCTAACCAGTATGAGAGGTTGGCCTACTGTATTCTAACCAGTATCAGGGCTAGGCCTACTGTATTCTAACCAGTATGAGAGGTTGGACTATCGTATCCTAACCAGTATGAGAGGTTGGCCTACTGTATTCTAACCAGTATGAGGGCTAGGCCTACCATATTCGCGGACGACGCAGTAGGCCCTGGAGGGAAGCCCCGTCTGGTCGGACACCGTCAGCGAGTAAATCCCTCCGTCGTCTCCGCTGAACGAGTTGACGCTCAGCGACGTAAGCTGCCCGTCGAGGGTCATGTGACCAGGGCACGCCGGCCCCCCCGGGGAGCAGGAGGCCAGCACCTCTCTACCCTTGGCGTCCCCCGTCTCCGGCTCCCGCTCCCAGGTCACCGTGGCAACCGTCTCCAGGGGCCCGTGGTCGATGCGGGCACGGAGGACCAGGTTGGAGCCCCGGATCACATGGGAGGGATCGGGGTTCAGGATGGTCACGGACAAACAGTTTGCCCTGCACACTGAAGACAACACACACAAATACAGGTGACACACAGCGCGATGCACACATGCACACCCCGGTCACATCAGAGACCCGACATACCACACACGTTACAGAAAAACACACACACACACACACACACACACACACACACACACACACACACACACACACACACACACACACACATCACATCATAACACACAGAACAAAGGCAGGATATCTAGGGTTACAGATTTCTATGTGTGAGTGTGTGTCGGGGGGGGGGGGGGGGGGGGGGGGGGGGGGGGGGGGGTATGTGTGTGTTTGTGTGTTACCTAGTAGAAGTAATGTAGCTGCTGCTGCCTGCAGATCCATCAGCCCTGTTAATGAGAATTGAACACAACAGGAATGTCTCTCTCTCTATCCGCTCGCTCGCTCACACACACACACACACACACACACACACACACACACACACACACACACACACACACACACACACACACACACACACACACACACACACACACACACACACACACACACACACACCCCTCTCTCTCTCTCTACTTCCCCTTTCTCACTCATCCACCCCTCTTTATTTCCCTCTCCCAATCTCTCTCCCTCGCTCGTCAGAGTGAAGTTAACGCAATATAAAACCCTTTCTAAAGTGTTAACGTAAGGCATATCAGAAAACAGCGCGTGCACTAAAATGAGAGAATCGACAGTAACACCGTAACGCTTCTTTCAACCAAACAAAACAAACCTACCGTCTCCTTTTCCAGACGATGGGGGGAGAGAGGGAACGAGGAGGGACAGAGAGCGGGAGAGAGAGAGAGAGAGAGAGAGAGAGAGAGAGAGAGAGAGAGAGAGAGAGAGAGAGAGAGAGAGAGAGAGAGAGAGAGAGAGAGAGAGAGAGAGAGAGAGAGAGAGAGAGAGAGAGAGAGAGAGAGAGAGAGAGAGAGAGAGAGAGAGAGAGAGCTCAAAATAAATAAATCACTGCTAGTGCCGTTTACTGCTGTAACTAGCACTATCCGCGTTTCTTCCCCGATATGTACTGCTGCACCAACACAACTATAACCTCGCTCTCTCTCACGGCATTCAACTTCCCTCTATATTCCTGCACGTCCAAAGCTAAAGGCGTCGCTTGTTTACTTAAGGGTACGCCCCCTCCCCTTTCTGTACTCTACTACTGTAGGCCGACTTTAGTAGAGTAGAGCCCGACCATCCCTGCTTGAGTGTAGCCTACTGAAGTAGCCTACTGTACTGTATAACGTTATAAGTCTCCTTCTCTCTCTCTCTCTCTCTCTCTCTCTCTCTCTCTCTCTCTCTCTCTCTCTCTCTCTCTCTCTCTCTCTCTCTCTCTCTCTCTCTCTCTCTCTCTCTCTCTCTCTCTCTCTCTCTCTCTCTCTCTCTCTCTCTCCTTATGGACTATGTTATCCGTGTCTTTCTATGCTGAGAACTTAACCAGATAAAGAACGCATAATACTGTATTATTCGAAGGGGAAACGGTAAACAATGTCAGGGTTCCCGCCGTATAAAAGTATTTGTACAGCAAGTCCAAACGTCCATTCTCCTACGGATGAATAATGTTTGTGTCCCAACAGGCATAACTCGTAGATAAATTATTGCTACAGTTTATGTACAGTGGGTATTAGCCTGTGTGTGTATTTTATCTTAGTTTAATCATTGGGGCCTTAGAATATGTAGGCCTTTATTTGTTCCTCATTTTCATAAGCTTTCTATCCTGAATATAAACAACAGAGAGACGCAGTACAAAGAAGTGTTAATTGTGTCACGTTGTTGGAATGTTTGCAGGTATCTATCAGAACAGCAGATGGCGGTAAAATACCAGACAGATAAACAACTTTATTTCTTGCCCTTTCCCTTCTCAAGTAGGCCTAAATAAATAAGTTAACATTTTGTTGACTTTTGTTGTAATAACAAGTCGAAATATCCGTTTCGTAGCCTATTCGACGCATTTGACTGCACTTAGCCAATGTATCAATATTCCACTTTTCAACTAAACTCATTTTCGTAAAAGCATAGGCCTATGTCTCGGACTTTTGACATGTGTCAAAGTCCAAGTAAAATAATCGACATACATTAAAAAATATTAGCGACGCTTTCGTCACAGTTCTTTAACAATCAACGTCTTTATGGTGACGAAAGTATGCTAGGGAAATAAACGCTACGGTCCCTTTAAGAAACAGGTGCGTCGACAGGTAGCCCTCCTCGGACTAAAGAGGAAGCAGATTCAAGCCAAACAAGACAGTTACGAAGTTTGAACAAACCCCGTACTTAAAAACATGAAGGCTGGGAAAGGAGTATTTGGTAAGTCGATGACTAACACCCTTTTCACAGAGGCTTCATCGTAGCACAATAACAGTTGTCGCTCTTAACACTTAAATCCTACGATGGTGCCTTTGTGAAAAGGGTCTATAATTAACTGTGAACAATTATTAATAGCGTTGGCCTACCATATCTATGTGACACTTCATGTAGCCTAGTGTTATATTGTGAAAGTAAATGTTTAACATGGTTCGTCTTCAGGTCGCCCGGACTGAAGAGATGAACCCGCTGCTCCTCGTCTCTCTGACAGGTGAAATATTAATCTCATCATCATCATCATCATCATCATCATCATCATCATCCTCCTCACCGCACCATTTAAACAAAATGTGAAACGTTCACTGCTGTTGAAAAGATCTAACCTGCAATAACGTCGTTCTTCCACGTTTCTATTTCTGAAAAGCTTGACACTTGGACGAGACTGTAAAACCAGTGCAGCCACTTCCCACGGGTGGACTTCAGTATTTGTGGGCGTTGTCGTCTACCCAGACTAAAGAATTTCTTAAAGAGTGTTTTTATACTGACACCAACACGGATGTGTTGTGTTTTATGGTAATAGATAAGGGTCATGACTTGGGAAAACAATCGATCTTAATGTTGGCTGATGTAACTCCGCTCCGCGATGCCAAACTCGTAAAACAAATCGCTCAACCCGTCAAGGACGTATCGATTAGCTATTTCATCGGGATTGTTTTATGATCATATGTCGACCACTCCTCCGTACGGGGTACAAGATGGGTTCTCGCCCATCGAAGAGTTAGATTTAGATCCAAATGGTTACCTGAACATTTATGTGTCATGTTTTGTTTTTACTTGTTCATGGATCTAGTAGATATTGTCTGTAAAAGGACAAAGTCAACAGACGCGTTCAGGGATGGATGAGAGGGAAGTGTTTAGGGACCTTTTGCATTCAGTGTTGCGACAAAATTCTGGAGAGTCAGAGAGACAATGAAAGGCAGTGATAGTCCACACCAATTTTTTTTTTTTAATACACCCAAATGTTACCAGTTTATAGGCCTACCCCATGATATTCTAGACTCTAGAGGTAAGGGTCTCTAACTACCACCCAAAGCGACATGGTTTGAACCCCAATGACCACAGTCTACCCTTAGGCCTCCTTTGGCAAGATGTCATACCCCTATATGCTGAAGAATAAATCTGTTTACGAAGTGTATCCCAGTATTTTCCATAGTTGTAAATTGTTTTAATTATAAACCTTTCCTGTCTAGTCCTGGTGCGGTTCAGTCTGTCCCAGGAGCCGGTCTCCATCGAGTTCCAGACCGACCCGGTTCTGGTCCAAACCGGAACGGACATCCTCTTCACCATCATCAACCTCCCCGACGTGGTGCTGGTGACTTGGGACTCCCCAGGGGGCAGCACCTCTCTGGCTATTTGGTCCGGAGGGTCTGGGACGGTCAACCCGCCCCCCCAGTACTTGGGCCGGGTCTCCGTCACCCGCAACCAGCTCCGTATCAGCAACGCACAGCTGACCGACGCCGGAAGCTACAGAGTCCAGGTCAACCCCAGCGTCGGCACAGGCCTCGCCTCTAACTCGAAATCCGTCCAGCTCCAGGTGTTCGGTAAGGAGGCGTGGCTTACCGCGGGGTCGGGCAACGGGGTGCATAGTCCCTAGTCCATGTATGATCCAGCAAGGGGTTAGGGTGTAATGAATAATATCATTAATCAACAATCCTCATCCTCATCCTCATCGTCATCCGCTTATCCGGGGTCGGGTCGCGGGGGGAGCAGCTCAAGCAGGGGGCCCCAGACTTCCCTTTCCCGGGCCACATTGACCAGCTCTGACGGGGGGATCCCGAGGCGTTCCCAGGCCAGTGTTGAGATATAATCTCTCCACCTAGTCCTGGGTCTTCCCCGAGGTCTCCTCCCCACTGGACGTGCCTGAAACACCTCCCAAGGGAGGCGCCCAGTGGGCATCCTTGGCAGATGCCCGAACCACTTCAGCTGACTCCTTTCTAAGTAAAGGAGCAGCGGCTCTAATCCGAGTTCCTCACGGATGGCTGAGCTTCTCACCCTATCCCTAAGGGAGACGCCAGCCACCCTTCTGAGAAAACTCATCTCGGCCGCTTGTACCCGCGATCTCGTCCTTTCGGTCATCACCCAACCCTCATGACCATAGGTCATGGTATGGTCATTAATCAACAATTTGGGATTAATTATATTATCCTAATGCCATGCAGTTGAGTAGTCCTGAAATGATAGTGACTCCCTGGTCAGCATTGTAACATGTGTGGCGCCTTCTGGTGGCCGGTGCTGGTATTGAGTGTTTAGCTTCTCCAGATGTTGTGGTCCTCGAGCCATCTCTGGATCGCTCCCCGAGGATCTCCTCGCGGGAGAGGAATGAAACTCTGTTAATGTTCCTTCAGGGAAATCTGCTACCACGCCTGGCCGAGCTTTGAGTCCTGTGGGTTCGTCAAGGACAAATGTGAAATTTAAACTTAACAATGCTATTTAAACCATCCCAGGTCCCTAGCTTGCACAGTGGTTCAGTGATTAGCCGAGATGTAACCCTGTACCGCTAAAGGAGTGCTTTGTGTTGGGGTCCATAGCATTTCACGATGGTCAGAATGTTCTGGTACCTCCCAGTCCCAGAGCATTTCTTTGATATGCTACGTGCTCGGGTATTTGGATTTTTGAGGTCTGTTCCTCGGATGGATAAAAAAATACCTCAACCCTTTTCCTCCGATTCACCACCAAACGATACACTGAACAGAAAACGAAAACATTCTAGCTCTCCCCTAACCTCTGCTCTCTGCTGTGTCAAATGTAACTAAGTACAAATGTAACTAAGTACTCGGTCACTCAGCGTTCATTAAGAAGGCGGTGTCTCCTACACTGCTGCTAAATTGAGAAAAGTAGTAGATAGTAATAATGACAGTACTTTATTAATGAGATTAATAAAGTACAACCTCATCCTATCCCATCCATCTCCCGACACATACCGCTAAGCGGAGATAAGTAGATTCTAACAAAGCCCCACCTCATCTTATTGTCTCCTCTCAGTGGCGGTGTCCGGGGTGACTCTGTCGGTGCCCCCGGTGGCGGTGGAGGGTAGTAACATCTCCCTCACCTGCTCCTTCGCCACGGGGACGCAGGTGAGCGTGGCCTGGGGGTTCCAGGGCGCGGCCCTCACCGCCGGCCCCCGCATCAGCATCTCGGGGGGCTCGCTGGTCATCGACCCGGGTCGCCGCGGCGACGCCGGGGAGTACTCGTGCACCGTTAGCAACGCCGTCAGCGCCCGCAGCGCCAAGCGGACCCTCACCGTCTACTGTGAGTGCTGAGCCGTTGTACTAAAGTACTGTTAATACCGTGTACTATTATAACCGTTTTTGAACTGTAGTGTATTAAGTGTGTGTATGTGTGTGTGTGTGTGCGTGTGCGCGTGCGCGTGTGCGTGTAGTTGGCCCGGACACTCCGGTGCTGACCAAGGACCTCCCGGTGGACTGTGTGGGCGGAGGTGACACCGTGCTGGGGCAGACCGTCACCCTCACCTGCGTGTCAGTCTCCCTCCCCCCCGCCCTGTTCTCGTGGCAACAAAACGGGCGACCCGTGGCCACCGTCCAACCAGACAGCGGCGTGCTGGGCGTGCAGGCGGTCTCGGCCAATCAGAGCGGCCGCTACACCTGCCTGGCCCGGAACGCCATCACGGGGGGCGCGTCGGAGCAGTCGACCGAGGTGGAGGTCGTGCGTGAGTGACGACCCGATGGGTGACCTCTGGTAGAGGTGGATTGTGGGTAACCGTTGTGTTGGCCCTGAAGATTGATCTGAGGAGAATGTGCTCGGAGTGAAAAGTCTTTCAGCCGCTTTCTGCTAATCGACTTCACTACTTCTCTCTTTCTCTTTCGCTCTTTCAGGCTATCATTTAATCATTATGTTTTTAGAACCGCTTCTCTCTTTTCTTTTCGCCCGCCTCTCCCTCTCGATTTAAATTCAGTACATTCCCTTGATTAGCAGGTCATATATCAATATACAATATGTGATTATTTGTTGTTAAAGCATTTGAACAAAGCAGCACGTTATGATTCTCTCTCTCTTCCCCCCCCCCCCCCCAACCAGAGACGTGTTTGAGTGGAGGGGAGGTTGCGGGCATTGTGATTGGCTCCCTGGCCGCGCTGCTCCTGATCATCCTTCTCATTCTTCTTCTGGTGCGCTGGAGGCGGCGTGAGACGACCACTCGCTTGCGCACGCACACACCTGTTGTAAGTGGTGAGATGCTCCGGTCACATGTTCTGTTGGTCTCCGTGTTCACGTTCTCTGTCACCCTCCGTGTTGGCGTCCATGTAGCTCTCCATCTTTGACTCCATGTTTACGTTCTCTATTGGTCTTAATGTAGTTCTCCATCTTTGTCCCCATGTTTATATTCTCTGTCTGTCTCCATGTTTGTCCCCATGTTGGTCCCCATGGTGGTCTTCATATTACCGTGTTCTTTCTGTCTCCATGTTGGTCCCCATGTTGCCATGTTCTCTTGGCCTCCATGTGTCTGTGTTCTGTTGTGTTTACATGTGATGTGGCCTCCATGTGGGTCCCCATGTTGTCCATGGGATGGCGCTAAAGAGCTGCTCAAGAGTAACTGCCCCCTCCTCCCCTTCCTCTCTGTTTTATTCTTCTGAAGCCTCCAGTTCCTCTGGGAAACGGGCTGGTGGTCCAGGGATCGGACCCCCCTCTCCACCAGCCCAACCAACGCTACACCCTCCCCCAGCAATACAACCACCGAGCCCCCAACAACACCTTCCTCCCCCGGGACGGGGACCCGGACCTCCCGCCTCCGTACCGTCGTCACCACGGCAACGCCCGGCTCCTACCAGCCGCTTTCCCCGACGACGGCATCGACAACCCGGGCTTCTCTCCCGCCGCCGCCGCGGACACGCTGTCGCGCACAGCGCCTCAGAACTCCAACATCCTGATCCAAGGGGCGGCGCCGGACGGCTCCCGGCCCCCGACCGTCCAGGTCAACCTCGGGCCCCAGCCGGGGGGCGCCACGGGAACGCTGCCCGCCATGCACTTTAACCTTAACTCCTTCCCCGCCGGCGCTCAGCCCCCCGCCGGCGCCGAGACCGGCCACACCCCACCGGGTGGCGCTCAGCGTTCCGACGACGCACGGCGTTCCGGGGACGATCGGCGTTCCGGTGACGATCGGCGTTCCGGTGACGATCGGCGTTCCGGTGACGATCGGCGTTCCGGTGACGATCGGCGTTCCGGCGACGATCGGCGATCCGGCGACGATCGGCATTCCGGCGACGATCGGCGTTCCGGGGACGGTCGACGTTCCGGGGACGGTCGAAGTTCCGACGACGCACAGCGTTCCGGGGACGATCCCAGAAGGCAACGCTCCGACCCTGCGAGGCGAGTGTTGGAGGACCCCGGCGGACGGTCGCTGGTCCCTACTGGATACTCCCACAGGAGCGGTCCCAGGGCCGACACACACCCGTTCCAACGACACACTGACCCTCTCAGCAACTCGCACCCCTCCCATCGAAGCAGCGACGCCCACGCCGACCGGCGAGAGCGAGGGTCTGGTGACGGGGGCCGGACCAACAGCCGCTCACAAGGCCTCGCCCCCTGGGACCTCCTGCGGGGGACGCCGGCGTACCCCAACGGCGCCAGGTCGGAGGGCTCGGACTACACTACCCAGAATCCCCCGCCAGCCCCGACCAGGGCTCCCGAACCGGGCAGGGTCGACCGTGAGGGCCGGGGCAGACAGGAAGTGACGTCAGACACCAGGCGGGCGCGGTCCCGCCCCGCCGCTTCCCCGTCACACCACTCGCAGGAGGCCCCTCGTGCACAGAGGGAGCGCACACACGACTACAGTCCCCAACGGGTCGCCAGGGAGACCGCCACCGAGCCAAGAGGTCACGTGACTCAGCAGCAACCGATGACGACACGGAGCCTGGACGCAAGAGCCATGGCTGACCCCAACCACCTCCTCCAGCCCCTCCCCCAGACCCAACCCCCCCAGCCCCGCCCCCAGACCCAACCCCCCCAGCCCCGCCCCCAGACCCAACCCCCCCAGCCCCGCCCCCAGGCCCAACCCCCCCAGCCCCTCCCCCAGACCCAGCCCCGCCCCCAGACCCAACCAGTCCAGCCCCTCCCCCAGACGGCGGCGTCCCCACCCACAAACCACCGTCACCAAGGCAACGCCGCGCCCCGGTCAAACGGGAACCCACTGACCCAGGAGGCTCTTCAGAGCCACACCAAGCACGCCCAGACCTTCCAGAACCGGAACCAGCAGACCCAGGCCGCCCTGCAGCGCCCTCCGCCCCCCCCCCCTGGTCATCCCCATGAGCCAGTTCAAGGAGCTCCCCCGGGAGCGGCTCCAGGACCGGCCCCCCAACAGACCGGCCCCCCGGCCCACCGCCCACCTGCCCGCCGGACAGCGCCTCCGCCTGCAGGCCGACCCGCACCACCCTCGAGCCACGGGCCACGCACCCCGTGGCCACCACGCCCAAGGTCACCACGGCAACCCCCACCAGGTGAGCGTCACCGAGGCCCCGCCCCCAATGCCCGCCCCTTAACGAGAACCCTTGCTTTGAGTTCCTCTCTACTGTAAAGTCCTCTCAAAGAGGGATGTAAGGCCCCGTTTACACAAAGGGAAAACGCAGATATTCCCACGCGGTTTGTCCTCTCATTTACACGAAAACGCTGTTTTTGACACAGAAAAAGATAATTTCTAAAAACTCCGGCCAAAGCAGAGATTTCTGAAAACGCCGGTTATGTGGTGTCGTGTCAACGGGTAGAAACTGGGTTTTAGGTCCTGAAACGTCACATTATGCGCCAGGAAATGCTTAACGTCATATGAGCGTCCTATGTTTACAGTTTGTTTGTTACAGGAAGACGCTCGTGTTATCCGTTGTTGTTGATCTGAGGATTCTGATTGGCTTGCCTGGCTTTATCCCTCTCCCTACACTGCCGCCCATAGGTTTGGCATAGTTATAATGGCGCTCGACGGCGTATTTATGCGTTTTGATGTAAACGACAACTTTTTTGAAAACGATGTCGTGTGCACAATGTTATTTTTGAAAACGGAGGAGGGGAAATATTTGTTTCTATAAATACCCTGCTACGTATAAACGTGGCCTGAGAGTGAAAATCTTTTCCCTATGAATGGGACACCGGTAAAATCAATATATTGCAAATTAGCGTAGCGAACGTGCTCCCCTACATCACGCACAGCACCGACGCGTCTACACATACAGGAAGAAGCCTGCTGCTATTTTCATTTGCGTTTGAAAATGTCACCCTTGTGTCGAAAAACAAGACGACCCGCACACTCAGATCGTATATTTAACTCCGGTCACCGGTTCAATAATTTAACATAATCTATAACTGTTTGAGAAACATGGAATAATTGCCGCTTGACGAGTTCGCAAGGTATCCTGGGTAATTCGTGACACTCCCCTTAGCTGCGAGTGAGGTACCGAGCTGGCTAGCTGCCGAGGGATGATTTTAAGGGGAAATAGGCTCTCCCTCTTCCTCCCCAGGTATTGGAACAACCTACCCCTGCGCGGGAATGCGCAAATTCTAGGACTAGGGGGAGTAATGGGAAGGGGCCACAGCCTCCACCACTCTTCTGTATGCTCTCACTTGGTTCGTGATGGTCGTGATGGCAGTGACGGTGATTATGGTGACGGTGCTGCTAAAGTGGCATTTCAGAGCAGGTTGTCAACCATGACGTTTCCCCTAACTCAGGCTTTTCTTCTTCTGTGTTTCTCCAGAACCAGACTCGCAGAGATAGGCCTCATTGACGAACAATGTCCCCTGTGTGCGGCCGCGGTACTCCAGAGGGCCTGTGACTTCAGGGGCCTGTGACTTCAGGGGCCAGGATCAGGCAGGAAGACCCGTCTCCACCTCATGGCCTGTCCTGTTGAGTATTAATGCTCCTGTTGAGTGTTGAGTGTTGATTTAAGGGGCGTTGTCACACAGTGTATGAACACATGGGCGTGGTCGTTCCTGGGCTTTCCCTCAGGAGCTATACATCACATGACCTAACAGAAGAGAGGCCTCTCCAATCCCCGGCCCCCTGCTGGCCAAAGCGTGGTATAACTACACATACTGGAAGGGCTTCGAGAGGAAGAGGAGGACACGATCACAGGAGTTACGGTACGACCGAGGCTGTTTTATTATCTGAAAGTATTTATCTAATGGTCCGCTTTTACGGGGCCTCGGCAGAGGACCCCGGGGGGGGGGGGGGGGGGGCAACAGTAAGCGCTTGTTAACTAATCCCTTTTTATGGTTCTTAAATGATTGGGTAATCACAGCACGGGGTCGCCACGGAGTCACCCGGCGTAGCACCGCCTCGACCGGATGGGAAATAAACGCGGTTAACGCACCGAGACACTGGGAGGAAGACACAGGGAATGTGATTTAGTGTTTGTTATTTACTGCCATTCTTTGTGATTGTTTACTCTCAGGGAACGATTGTACAGTGAACAAAGAGGTTTTATAATCGGTTTAACGTTAACCCCTATTGTTATTTAAATCTCTTCCATGAAATGTAGGACATCGTTTATATGACATTTAAATGAATGCAAAGCTTTTTAATAACTTCAATAATTTCTTTGGCAAAATAAAACGTTTGAATGTCAAGAGTAGGCCTACGATAAGTAACATCCAAAATCCCCCAATTACCTCTCGAAGTTGTTGAGACGGCTGGGCAATGAGGGCCATCCCTGTAGTGAGAGGGATTTAATCAAACGATAACCAAAAGAAGCATTACATATGCAGACGCCACCGTTCAGCTCATATTTTATCGTCCCGCAATGGAAACTCACTATGCATCAGGGCATGATATACATTAAAAATAGATGGTACTTAGAAAATACTGAACTCTGCGGTATTGAAAAACCCACCGTCCCACGGTCTACAGAGAGTTATTTCAGTCGCCATTTACTTGCATTTAATGTTGGCATAGGCTGCCGCTACACGATTGCCAATGTCAATGCTATCCTGCGCC
Organism: Gadus morhua; assembly: GCF_902167405.1. Classification (NCBI taxonomy): domain Eukaryota; kingdom Metazoa; phylum Chordata; class Actinopteri; order Gadiformes; family Gadidae; genus Gadus; species Gadus morhua. The sequence continues at coordinate 5,292,414 of NC_044053.1, forward strand.
CAGCCTATTAACTGTTTAATAACGATGACCCCTTAAATGCCCCCCTTATGTTATCAGGTGAGGGAGAACCCAAACAATTACATTATTTATATATTATAGCCTAATTCCTTTTTTTTTTTATGCGTCGAAAAATATCTGTGGGGGTAAATAACATTGGAGGCGGGCTTGTACTTCAGTTTGTATGTTTGTTTGTGCATTATTCAAGAAAGACTAGTTTGAGTTACAGATCTTAGCTGGAATTAAGATCACTATCTGCTGTCAGGGAGTGGCCACTTTCAGAATCATTAGTGTGTCAATACTGCCGGTTACTGGGTTACTATGTGTGTATGTATAGATGTATCTGATGGGTTTTTAATTAAGATGTATTTTATGGTCTGTATAGGATGCTGCCTCACTGGACTATTTAAAAGAACAAGAGCCTTAGGAATCAAATGAGCTGTTTAGACTTGCTCTGTCTGAACGGACAGAATAGGCCTACCTAATAAAGCCGTCTGAACTTCTGTTCTGAACAAGGAGCCTGACTTTTTCGCATCGACTCTGTAAAGTTCCTTCTGTTATTTGTCCTTCACACGCCGTGTGCTACTTCTGTTCCCAGTCCACGCCTCTGATAAGTAGAGCTGAACGGGCGGCCACTTCTGCTCGGTCTTCTGCTGACGTGCGAATCGGTACAGGCATCAGTTTGGTATTTCCGTTAATAGAGTGAAAAATAAAGTGTGTGTGTGTGTGTGTGTGTGTGTGTGTGTGTGTGTGTGTGTGTGTGTGTGTGTGTGTGTGTGTGTGTGTGTGTGTGTGTGTGTGTGTGTGTGTGTGTGTGTGTGTGCGTGTGTGGCCCTAGCCTCGGATTAGCATGTAGATGTGTGGCGACGCGGCCGCTGTGACTAATGGCGATTGTTTTTGCGTCCCTTCGGGGCTCCAAATGAAAGGCAAACATAATTCTATATCAGAGTGTAGGGGACCCTAGTGTATGATTACAGCTCATCCACAATGGAGGACCTCCTCCTGGTTGTAATGTCACTCGGCTGAATATCCTCACTGTATTTCACTACATTGTGTTCTACCTTACCTCTGAGTGGAAATTACAATATTACAGATTCACTGCAGCATACGTAGCTGTGCTAAAATAAACCCTTTTCTTTTAGATTTCTGACATTAGCAGTGCACTGGTGCTCATGAACACTGGGGTTAAAGTGAACTAGCCAGAGTCTTTGAGGCGCAACACTTAACATGGAGAGACACACACGCACGCACGCACGCACACAGAATAACACCAATAACCCACCATTCACAGTAGTGTTTCTAGTAGAATAAGATATTTATATTCTGAATGTCTCAAATATGGTAGACGATATATATTTATATATTTAATTGATAATAATATAATAGATTTAATTGAAACTGTCCTCAAACTCTAAGCCTTTGCGAAGGATGTGCCAATCTTCACGGTTGGATATTAATACGTCTTAAGTTCTGTTCAAATATTTTATATTTAAGACTACATAATACATCAATCCCAGCCAGTAAACCCCTTATTAAGCACTCGTTTTAAGTCCTCTTGCCTGTCTTTATATACAAGAAAGGAGACGTATAGACGGGTTATAAATACACACGCATAGTTCAAGGAAGACGTTTAGAGACGATCACAAGATACTCGACATCACCTCCTCTTTCTGTCTGCTTCCTTCAAATTCATATTCAAGTGTGCTTGTGACAACCTAATTGTCACAAGCACATACAGGATGCACATCAAAATATATCTGCGAGAGATTAACAATTTTTCTCAGATCAAGTGTTGAGTAAAACGGTATTAAGAGTTTATGTCGAAAAGTGTAGTTTCATATGTTATATAATTACATAATATATTCTAGGTATATGACGTACTCATAAAATAAATACAATGAAGTCACCACATTAGACACCTACACTAACAAATGTACATTAATTCATTAAAGGAACCAATTTTGATTTGCACATATTATGAAAGACTTTGTTTTATCCGAGCACACCTTTAGTGTCTATGATGAGTTGAGCTCAGTCCATGCTACATAGAGATAAGGAGAGAGAGGGAAGACTTTCTGTGGAACATTATTTAGTTTTAACAGGAAGAGTGGATCAAACTAAAGTGAATTAATGTTTGTTAAGACAAACGTACAGAAAGTTCCAAGATAAACAGAAACAGTCAAGACAGCACTAGACACAAATGTTTCTTACTTTTTAACTATATCAACCATTTTCTTTCCCGTCCTTGCATCCTTGTCCGGGCCTAATCCCGACCAACCAGACGGACGTTTAGAAGAAAGGCCTGCAGTGTTCTGTAAGGCCGGCTGACATTTTGGAGACGAGGCTGTCTCATCCCGCTCTGCCGTGTCTGATGAGGACAAGCGTCCGGACGGAAATGTCTTCAAAAGCGACATTTTCTATTAATGTGAAAATGGTGGCAGCCAGATGTCAGTTACTTTTTCTGCTGTGTTTATGGTTTGACATGTTTGTTTCAAATGGAAAATATAAACACTTTTTATTAGGAATACATTACATTTTTAGACTGGAATTGTATTTTGGGGTGAAAATGTAACAAACTTAGAAAAATCGTAATTGGAATAGTCGCTGACATCCCTCTGATGTCACAGCGGCAGAGGAAAAAATTTGTGGCGTTTTGAACGTTTCATCTAAGGCGTTCACGGATAAAGAAGAAAAATGTGCCAGGAAAAAGAGACGGGGGGGCCTGCAAAATACGTGTTCATGTGGTGACGTCTTTTAAGTTATTGGTAACCTGTCCTCAATCAGTTTAATTCAATCTTCTTGCATTTATTTTGAATATTGTGTGTGTGTGTGTGTGTGTGTGTGTGTGTGTGTGTGTGTGTGTGTGTGTGTGTGTGTGTGTGTGTGTGTGTGTGTGTGTGTGTGTGTGTGTGTGTGTGTGTGTGTGTGTGTGTGTGTGTGTGTGTGTGTACGTGCCTGTGTGTGTGTACGTGCCTGTGTGTGTGTACGTGCCTGTGTGCGTGTTGTACTTACCTCCAAACTGTCTGTACGACTCTCATTTGAATTCAGTTCGCATTTGCGCTACAAAGTAGCCTTTTTTTTATATTTTATCAACTTTCCATCTAGATAATATCATTTCACCATACAGAACGTGCTGCCCAGTTGCTTGCTTGTTTATTTATTTCGCCGGTGACTTGAAAATTAATCAGCTGTATTTTTCTGTTCTGACGGCGTCAGCAGACTCGCTAACACAGGCACGCTATCTCCCTTAGCTGTTTACTCTGCATTTGATAGATGGAATATTTGCCGTGCCGGGCTGAGGCTCTGACGTGGTTATAGGAAAAAAAAAAGAAAAGGTTGATGTAAAATAGTGACATTTTTGTTGTTGTAAAAAGCATGTTAAAAGACACCACAGCGCTTATCGGGAGGCACAGAAGATGCTGAGAGTGTGTCTCCTCTTAGTGGTGTTCCTCCAGTCAGCTCTCGTCTCTGATCCCGGAGCACAACAACATTGGGCTTTTCTTGTCAATCACTCGATATAACAGTAGTTAAAAAACATCCTCTCTCTCTCTCTCTCTCTCTCTCTCTCTCTCTCTCTCTCTCTCTCTCTCTCTCTCTCTCTCTCTCTCTCTCTCTCTCTCTCTCTCTCTCTCTCTCTCTCTCTCTCTCTCTCTCTCTCTCTCTCTCTCTCTCTCTCTCTCTCTCTCTCTCTCTCTCTCTCTCTCTGGTAGACGTTTTTCGGCTTTGAAGCTGCGGGCGGCAGAGGAGCTGGTGGTTAGAGGTCGTACGTAAAGGCCATTTGTTTATTCGCATAGGTTGTACCTAAAGGTCGATCGATTAGTTTGACAATAGAGTTTCTACGCAGAGGTCGTTAACGGAGGTCACTGCACGTTGTTGTTCCTCTGATTGGCTCGTATCAGGGCCAGGGTGGAGTCAGGACACCAGTGTCTCATGGTAACCCAGTTAACTCCAGAAAACATTTGCCATGTTTTCCCGTCTCTTGGTAAAAGTAAACTCAAAACACTCCCCTGATCTTTAGCTCTCAGGCGCCGGTGGGAATGGCACTCGATACGACCGCTGACAGGATCCATTCTTCAAACGTGTGATTTGGCCTCAATCCCCTCGGGTCGGATTGGCCCGACTTACAAGGGATGACATCACTTCTTTCTCACCCTATTGGTCGATCTGGACCCATTGCCCGCTGACCTTTTGACCTGGGACAACAACCCAACAAAGAGCGACGGGCTTGATTTTAAAAAAACAAAAAAAACAAAAAAAAAAACGATCCTGTCTTCCATGTGCCATCGCATCCGTCGAAAGTGAACGCGAGCGAACGTTACCGTCTCCCGTGACTGCAGAGTGCTATCTACTCTTAGGGGAGGCCGTCTGGGGTAGAAAGAGAGCCTTTCATCTCTCCATCCTTTAAATTATGTTGTCTTTTATTTGTACGCTTGAGCCCTTAATCATAGTTGGCGTCTCTCAAAGGGGCTTCTCAGGCCCCTGTGCTCTACGACGTCCCCTAGTAACCCTAAACCCTCTCAAGAACTTAAAGGAAGAACTCCCCCAGAAGATACACAGAGACGGATCACAGAAGAGGGCTCCCTCCAGGGAGGTGTCCCCCTTCTGCGATGATCCTCCTCCGGTTCTCCCTGGGTTAGGAGGACATTAGGTGCATGCACACATCAACGGTAGGATCAAATACGATCCTACATCGCCACTGATGGGCTGAGGAGCCTGGTTCTCTTTCTCGGCTCAGTAAACAAACGGCGTGTGGTTCCGTGGACGGAGGTGTCACGGCGGGATTGTAACCGTGTTAGACGATATTCTGACAAACACTGCGCCGTGTTTGGGATTCACCCATCCCAGATCTCCGAGTGCGTTTCACGGTCGATACCAGCGGTAGAATACAGACCACACTGCCTCCTGAGTTCTGACGAGAGCAGGTTAGAACACGACAAAACGATCAGCCTGAGGTATTGTCTTGTTCCCGTTAGCGCGGGTGAATAAAATGATGGATATTATCTGATTTTGAATGATGGATACTATCTGATTTAGAATGTGGACCACCACAGCTCAGCAGTGGTGAGAGAGCCAAATGACTGATTTAATTTCCCATTCGACAAACAAATTTGAACGTGTCAGTTCGGTTAACTTCCCGGTCCCGACATTTGAATCCTGACTTTTAAATTGGAGAATTCCAACGGAATAAGGGCAGTGATTACATTTTCACAGTAAAATGATTTCAATTACCCAAAATGGCGAGGATCAAATTGAATACATGCCGCCCCACTCTCTCTCTCTTTCTCTCTCCATCTCCGTCTGACTCCCTCGCTCATTCTGGAGCCCCCACCTTCTGTCTCGGGGAAATCAAATGTCCTTCCTCTTTCATAGAACAGAACACATCTATTCACGGTCAAATTGTCAGGCGATGTGTGAAGTACGGAAGAGTTTGTCAACCACAAACACCTCGGCCTTAGATGGCAACTTCTAGTTTCCTTTAAGTTAGTGTCTCTGTATTCAATGTCTAACCCTTTTGTATGCTCCTTAATTTCCTATCTCTTTAGTCAATGCCTAACCCCTACCTTCTCCTTAATGACCCGTGTGTATTCACTGTCCAACCCCTACCTGCTCCTCAATGACCTGTCAGTGTATTCACTGTCCAACCCCTACCTGCTCCTCAATGACCTGTCAGTGTATTCACTGTCCAACCCCTACCTGCTCCTCAATGACCCGTCAGTGTGTATTCACTGTCCAACCCCTACCTGCTCCTCAATGACCCGTCAGTGTGTATTCACTGTCCAACCCCTACCTGCTCCTCAATGACCCGTCAGTGTGTATTCACTGTCCAACCCCTACCTGCTCCTCAATGACCCGTCAGTGTGTATTCACTGTCCAACCCCTACCTGCTCCTCAATGACCTGTCAGTGTATTCACTGTCCAACCCCTACCTGCTCCTCAATGACCTGTCAGTGTGTATTCACTGTCCAACCCCTACCTGCTCCTCAATGACCTGTCAGTGTGTATTCACTGTCCAACCCCTACCTGCTCCTCAATGACCTGTCAGTGTGTATTCACTGTCAAACCCCTACCTGCTCCTCAATGACCTGTCAGTGTGTATTCACTGTCAAACCCCTACCTGCTCCTCAATGACCTGTCAGTGTGTATTCACTGTCCAACCCCTACCTGCTCCTCAATGACCTGTCAGTGTGTATTCACTGTCCAACCCCTACCTGCTCCTCAATGACCCGTCAGTGTGTATTCACTGTCCAACCCCTACCTGCACCTCAGTGACCTGTATCTGTATTCACTCCCTACATCGAATCATTTGTGAATGTACCAAACATAGAAATTCACCGGTCATCTCCGCCTTTTGAGATGTCGATGTTTTGTTTCAGTCATCACTCCAGTAGAACCCCTGTAAAATAAATTGAGGTAAATCTTCTGATAAAACACACTTATTTAATATTTAACCAGAAATGTGGTTTTGAGAAGTGTAAATTAGTTAGTTCAGTCCCGGAGTCCTGCTCCTTATAAATATTTGAACACTCTCTAATTGAGTTTCTGTTCGCCGCCGCCTCGCCTCCTCCGAGCTGTGATTCATTATATATTGATATATATATATATTTATTTACTTAACGCTCATTGTTAAAACCTTTGGGTGAGGCGAAGAAAGAAAGGAGAGGGATAGGAACCGGCTCCTCAAACATCAAAGGGATGGTGTGTCAAAACTTCCTTTAAGTCCCCGAGTGGCCTTACCTCACACAGTGTGATCAGGATCGTGTTTGGACGGAACACGGAGAGTCTCCTGCAATCACTCCTCCTCGACCTCATTTGCATAGTTCACTCCATATTTCAAAAGACCTCTGTGCCCCCACACACACACACACACACACACACACACACACACACACACACACACACACACACACACACACACACACACACACACACACACACACACACACACACACACACACACACACACACACACACACACACACACACACACACACACACACCGGGCAGGAAATTGACTCTGGGCGGACGGTATAGAATAGACAGACGCTGGGCACACCCCGTATGGGCGCAAGGGGGACGGATGAAACGCAGATCATAAAGGCTCCGCATGATGGCCAGCAAACAGCACAGCCGTGTTTGTCTTGTTGCACCACGGCCTCCTCCTGACCACACACACACACACACACACACACACATACACATACACATACACATAGGGCGGCAGCATAAAGTCTATCAGACCGCGGGTAGGTAGTACAGCCTGCAGCGTACATCTCTGACCCGAGAACCACCCAGCAGCGACCAGATGGTTGAATAAAGTCCACCAAATCCAACCACCTGCACCGACGTACCCACCGGAGACCTCCGGGCCAGCACCGGGAGGCGACCGCCTGCTCGTTACCACGGAAACTGCGGTTCTGACGGCGGGTGGGAGATAAACGGTGACTGTGACACCCCCTAACGATGGTGTCCGTTATCTGGACTGGACGTTTGAATTAGCGCCGCTTAAGCGAGCAAGCAGGCGGAAGCTGAGTTGCAGAGTGTTGCACACGGGGGTGTTGCACGCAGGAGTGGTGCAGACAGCGGCCTTGCAGACTGACGGAGAGAAGAGCGAGAGAGGAGGGTGGAGCATGTGTTACTTCTCGCCGAGCCACAAGGTAATTCACTTGAAATATGTTCGTCGCGACTTTTCTCGAGCATGTTCTTATAATTAGAGTGCAAGGTGTGTATGTTTTAAGGGGAATCATGGGATGTAGGTACGAAGTGTTTGAGTTATTTACAGTGAGAAAAGTTGGTGAATGCATGTGTGCTTTGTATGCAGGTGTAGAATGCATGTGTGTCCGGTTTGGATCAACTCTTCCTATAGTGGTTGAAGACGGGCTCTTTGTCTGATAAAGGAAAGTCTTAATTAACATTTGTCTTAATGTTCACCTCTTTAGGTCCCACGTATACCCATTTAGTGCGTGCTGAATGAACTTGTATCAAAGCCCCTTGTGGTGTAACTGTTTTATCCTCCTGAACGTTTTCATATCAGTGAAAAATAGATATTTAATACTGCAGGAGTAATCTAAATTATTCATTCGTATTATAAGACTAATGGGGGGGGGGTGAGGAATAGAAAAGGCAGAAGTCAATAACAGCTGTTTGAGTGTGAGTCGTCATTTCATTTACGGAGATCATTATTTCCACAACCTGCTGCTGTGGGTAAAAAGGAGATAGCCGGCCATTTGTGATAAGGCCTTATTGTTCCGTATTTATGGCAGCGAGGAAGCAATAAGCGCCGCCGGTGTTTGTACAAACCCCGCCGGCCCTGGCAGCCTCCCTCTTTGATAGAGGCGGCTCTGAACATCTTCTGACGCCCCCCTCTGAGTCCTGACTCACACATCCAGACCAAAGTTTGTGTTCGGCTCGACACAGCGGCAGAGCTGCTCACAAATGACTCGTCTGGACACATGGGGCTGCTGGGGAAGCGAAGAGCCGTGCTCTGGCCCCTCCCCCTCCCCGCTCTAATCCCTCTGTTCTCTCCCGTCAGCCGAGCCGACGTCCCGGGGGCAGCTAGCGAGCCGCCGCCTCATCAGCAGTGACGTGGGGGACCCCGGCGCTGTCCGTCTCCGTTTGTTCCACGCTGTTGACCGGCGCGAGGAGCTGGCTGTGTGACACGTGGACGCCGCGCTCCACCGTCCCCCATCGCTCCCCGGGCGGGGTGGGGGGGGGAAAGCTATGATGTAATGCGACGCTCCCCCCACCCCAAGCACCCACCCAAGCACCCACGCCACCGCCAAATCGCCAGCGCAGCCATGCAGGACTGCCACACGGGGTTGTGCCTCTCGGTCTACGTCATCACCTTCGTCACGGGCTTCCCGGCCAACGTGCTCGCCTTCTACACCTTCTGCGGCAAGGTGCGCAAGAAGGCCACGCCCATCGACATCCTCCTGCTCAACCTCACCGTCTCGGACCTGCTCTTCCTGCTCTTCCTGCCCTTCAAGATGCAGGAGGTGATGAACAACATGCTGTGGGAGATGCCCTACGCGCTCTGCCCGCTCTCGGGCTTCATCTTCTACACCACCATCTACAACAGCACCTTCTTCCTGACGGCCGTCAGCGTGGAGCGCTACCTGGGCGTGGCCTTCCCCATCCAGCACACGCTGCGCCGCCGGCCCCTGTACGCCGTGCTGGCCAGCCTCTTCTTCTGGGTCTTCTCCATCGCCCAGCTCAGCATCGTCTTCATCATGCCCTTCATTGGCAACGAGGGAACCTCGCCCGGCAACGGCACCCACGGCGGCAACCCCAATGATGCAGGCAGCGGCAGTGGCAGCGACAGTGGCAGCGGCAGCTGGGCGGTGGAGATGCTGCAGGAGGACCCCTCGAGCCGCTCGGGGGACCCCCGCAGGGAGTCGGTGTGCTACGAGAACTTCACGCCGGCACAGCTGGCCGTCCTGCTGCCGGTGAGGCTGGAGCTGGGCCTGGTGCTCTTCTGCGTCCCGTTCCTCATCTGCAGCTTCTGCTACATCAACTTCATCCGCATCCTGTCGCGGCTGAAGCACATCGGCCGCCGCCGGAAGCTGCGCGCCATCGGCATGGCCCTGGGCACCCTGCTCGTGTTCGCCGTGTGCTTCGTGCCCTACAACGTGTCCCACCTGGTGGGCTTCGTCACGTGGCGGAGCCCCGACTGGCGCGACAAGGCGCTGCTCTTCAGCACCTTCAACGCCTGCCTGGACCCGCTCATCTTCTACCTGTCGTCGGCGGCGCTGCGGAGCGTGGTGGGCGGCGTGGTGCAGGGCGCCCGGAGGAGGCTGGCCGGGTGCTGGGCGGGCTCCGCCAGCCTGTGTCCCTGGAGCCGAGTGAAGCCGCCCTCGACGGAGAACGGCCAGAGACGGGAGGCGATGAGCGCTATCTGACGTTAGCTTAGGGTGCGGGTTAGCCGCTAGCACGATTTTATCAGCCATTATGCTATTTGAGCCTATCTGACCCTAGCTCAGTGCTATCGGGGATGCTATCTTGATGCTATCTGACCCTATCTAACGCTAGCTCAGTGCTATCGGGATGCTATCTTGATGCTCTTTGATCCTATCTAACGCTAGCTCAGTGCTATCGGGATGCTATCTTGATGCTCTTTGATCCTATCTAACGCTAGCTCAGTGCTATCGGGATGCTATCTTGATGCTATTTGACCCTATCTAACGCTAGCTCAGTGCTATCGGGATGCTATATTGATGCTCTTTGACCCTATCTAACGCTAGCTCAGTGCTATCGGGATGCTATCTTGATGCTATTTTGACGCTATCTCAGTGCTATCGCAGTGCTAGATGAAGCTATCATCTGATGGGATCTGATGGTAATCCAAAGCTATCCGTTGCTACCTTGATGCTGTCTGCCGCTATCTGAAGCTATCTGGCACTATCTTAGTGCTGTCATGATGCTATCTGAAGGGTTGGGAAAAGACAAGTTACTTTTTTCCTCCTGTTTGTTGAAATGCACGTCGCAGAGAAGGTATCACACATGTATTGAGGCGCATTGTGTGTTTACAGGTCTACATGTTTGCCCGGTAATCTGCTGGGTAACTTCCTGCCAAGATTAGAGACAGGAAATGGAAATCGACGCGTCAAAACAAGAGTTCTTCAAATTGGATTTCTCCAGGGGCTATCTGACTTTTATCTGGAGCGGTAAACGTGCGTAGAGCCATTCACTCGTAGACTGTCTTGCTTAAGGACATCTCTGAATGGGCTTTTCAACAGACTACATTTATCCTAACAAAAGAGTGTTAAAAAGTCGAGTCAAGGGGCCAACAAACAGAGTCTCCACACAGCTAGAGCCCTTTATAATCTCATCCGTTAGCACAGAAAAATATAACAATTTTATGCACATAGACAAACCTTTTATATACCTTAATCTACCTACATCCACTTTTACATACACCTTACAGCGTTGAATGTTGTTAAGCATCCATATCTTCTGAGCTTTAAATGAATGTGAGTCGGTAAAACAAAATAAAACAAGAGAGAAGATCCACTCTTCTACGTGGATATTGTTAAGTATGGGGTGTTCAGTCTGCCTGTGTACTAGGGATTTGTATGGGACATTTGTTGTATCTCTTATGACTGAACTGCTGTTTTACATTTTTCACCTTTTTGATGTGAAGGATAAAGTCCCCTGGGGGGGAATGAAGATTATATTCTCTTCTATTTTCTATCATCAAAATGAAGACATCATGGCACTAGTTTGTATGTGTGTCTATGTATCTATGTGTTTGAACCCCATAGACTTGCCTGTGGTCATCATAGAGCAAGATGCCTTTACCCCTACCTGCTCACTTCAAATAAAAGATAAACGCCCGTTTTGCGGTAGAAATTTGTTTCAATGTTATAGAGTAATTCAGAGTAATTCAACTAGATTACAAAGTCCAAACCTACAGCTCACGTAGGACGAATAATGGGCACATGGTGCTTGAGGGAGGGTTGCTTTATAAACCCTGGATGGATTGTTAATTCTATTGTATGGCACTGGAATTGAACAAACAACGGATAAAGAAAGCAGACAATGGTTCTTTCACTGACTTTGAAAGTCGCCTCTAAAGCAGATTGTGTCAACCCACACTATTGACAACAAACACGATCAAAAGCCGGAAAAGGAATTCATGAGCCGATATTTGTAAAGGAATTCACTCCCAACGATCTCAGGTACTGAAAGGCTTTTTATTCTTCCACCACTTTTACAAATCAAATTTCTTAGTGTGTGTGTGTGTGTGTGTGTGTGTGTGTGTGTGTGTGTGTGTGTGTGTGTTTTTTGTAAGATATGCGCCCACACACACACATACACAAACGCTCTTTGTTTTCCATCATATTTAACCTTGTACTTCCTGGAAGGTTGTGATAGGTCAATGTTTACTGTTAATAACCAGGGCCAGTCGAGACAAGTGGAGGCGTGATTAAACGGCTTGCGTGTGTTTGTTTTCCTGTGTGGGTTGGAGGGAATAGAATTGTTTTTTTTGTGTATGATATGTTTGTGTGTGTGTGTGTGAATGTGTGTATATGTGCTTTTGATTATATGTGTGTGTGTGTGTGTGTGTGTGTGTGTGTGTTTCTAAGCATCCAAACACGTTCGGAGGAACATTGGTTCAGGTCATGAGGACTAAGATGGAGTGCTGACGTTTGGCCTGCCGCTAAGTTTATTCATCAATTGAGGAAACGGGCCCCTGTGTTTGTTTGTTTGGGTCGATGACTGGAGGCCTGGAGGAGGTCCGTGTTCTCGTTGACCCGGTGGTCCGGGTCCTGTATCCAGGGTCTCAGGTCTTCACCTGCCCACCTTCCTCTAATCTACACCTCACTACCTCACCTACACTCACCCAACCCCCCCCCCCCCCCCCCCCCTCCTAACCCCGGCCCTGTAACCCCACCTCCCTAACTCCCCCCTGGGGGTGAGGGCGATATCGGCAGGGTGGGTGTGACGTAGCCAAGGTGGGGGTGATGTAGTAGGGGGGGGGGGGGGGGGGGGAGGGTATGGGAGGGAAGTGGGTCATGTGGGTAGGGTGGGGGTCATGTGGCTAGCTCGGGGGGGGTGTGGGTAGGGTAGGGTGGGGGTGAAGACGGAGGGGTGGCGCTGATGTAGGGGGTGGGGAGGGGATGATGGAGGCGGATCGTGGTCATGTAGGTAGAACGGGGGGGGGGGGGGGTGATGGAGGCGGATCGTGGTCATGTAGGTAGAACGGGGGGGGGGGGGGGTGACGGAGGTGGGGTGGAGTTGAGGGAGCGCGGGCCAGGCAGAGGAAGCTCGCTCTTCCGCACGAAGAGCCTGCACATAATATTTCTCTTGGTGTTTTTCTCCGCAGAGTTTCTCTTCCCGAGGAGCGATCGATCGCATCGCTGCGTGGGATTATTTCTAGATCTGTCATGAGGCCACTCGGGCAGAAAGATGAAGTCTGAGGCGAATTCACATGGCTAAGGGGAGGGGGGGGGGGCAACGACCTGCTCGGTATGGGTGGATTGCAGAGGAGTGGGGAATACAGATGAGGGAGGGGGACGCGAAGAAGAAGTCCTCGGCCCGAGAGAACAACAGAAGGTTCTGACGCCGCAGTTGGTCGTGGTCCAGGACGGATATAATACCCAGAATCCAACAGGGGTTACCGTCGGTGCTGGGTGAGCTCCCTCAGACGATTCTGTGCTCCGAGCATGAGCGGGTAACGCTCCAGCCAATCATGCACTCCAAACACGAGTCGTTATCACTCTGTGCCACGAACACAAGTCGTTATTGCACAGCAAACCCTGAGCATCCCCAGCCAATCCTGGGCTCCGAACACGAGTCGTTAGCAGTCAGCCAATCCCTCGCTCGGTGCTCTCCTAGCTGGATGCTGTCGTCAGGGTTTCTCGACCTGCTGCCTGATCCGGTACAGCAGCTCTTTATCGGGTTTTGATTCAATTATGGAAATGAATGAAATAATCTTTTTGTACAATGAAATATTTCATACTTTATAGTAATTAGTTCATCGGTATTTTTCAAAGGATGTGAATGTATTTGCCCTCATGGGTGAATGTGAGACACTATTACAATAATTTAGTACCTCGGACAGACGGACAGACGGACAGACGGACGGACAGGGAGGCAGACAGATGGACAGACAGACAGAGAGATGGACAGGGAGGCAGACAGATGGACAGACAGACAGAGAGAGGGACAGACAGGCCGAGAGGATCAGCATCAGGCTCTGCTCTGCTGCTCATCCTGTCGTGTTCTCTGGTGGTTGTATCTCAGTGTGTTTGGAGTTGGGCGGTCCTGTAGCTGACAGCCGCCCTCCGTACGCCGTCACCCCAGCTTCACCTCTCACAGCCATAACACCCTCCTCTCCTCCTCCTCCTCCCTCTCCTCCCCCCTCTCCTCCTCCACTCCCCTCCTCCCCCCCTCTCCTCCAATCGTCCACCTTCTCTTCCTCCCCCCTCTCCTTCTGTCCTCCCCTCCTCTTCTCCTCCACTCATCTCCCTCCCCTCCTCTCCTTCTCCCCCCCTCCCCTCCTCTCCTTCTCCCCCCCTCCCCTTCTCTCCTTCTCCCCCCCCCCTCCTCTCCTTCTCCCCCCCTCCCCCCCCTCCCCTCCTCCCCCACCCAACCCCCCCAGCCCCCCCTCTCCCTTTACCTGCTGGGAGCGTGGCAGGACGCCCGGTCCCTGCAGCCCAGTGTTTCTTGTCAGTCGCCTAAGACACAACCGATGGTTACGGGGCGGTTGAGTGACGGACGGACGGGGGGGGGGTGGACAGGCGTGGGCTTGTGTTCGGAGCGTAATGACCGGGCAGCGAGCATGTGCGCGGAGGGGGACGCCTCCTCCTCCTCCGCCGCCGTCGCGGTCGTCGTCGTCGTCTGGTGGGATCAGGCGAACCCCGAGTGCCGATCAAACCACTGGCAGGCTGGGGGGGAGTGAGCCTTCGTTGATTGGCGGCGCGCTCGTTCCCGGTGAGACGCGGTCGATTGACAGCGCCGCGCCATCTGTGGAGGTGGGCCGGACGGAGCGAGCGCCCTCTGGTCAACAGAACACACGTTCATGTTGTTGTATGGCTGTCGTTGTCGCAGGAGTGACACACAGAGTCCGTCCATCTCTATCTTATCCATCTATCCAATCCATTTATTTATCTATTGAAGCGCTCTTGGCAGAGCTCGTGGCAAAGTGTACTGGTATTCACCACCGCGGCGGCGTGCCAGCCCCGTGAGAGACTCGCACACACACACACACACACACACACACACACACACACACACACACACACACACACACACACACACACACACACACACACACACACACACACACACACACACACACACACACACACACACACACACAGTAAACACACACAGTAAACACAATGCAGTGCACGCCCAAGCAAGCAATAATTAGGGCGGTGTGACATTTAAGCCGTCTGTCTGTCTGTCTGTCTGTCAAAAGGGCTAGCTAGGCTATCTACAATTATGCCAATTATTATCTTCACACTGACAGATATGGCCGTCGTCTGGTGGCGTTTAAGTCACGACGAGAGAAGGAGTTATTTTTTCATCACCATCTCCTTCTCATTAGTTTATTTCCTTATCTGTTGGTCACAGATTTAACCCTTGTCATTTTCCCTTTCCTGTCTGCAGTCCTCATGAGGGAGCCAAACAAGTTGCTTGCACGCACGCACGCACACACACACACACACACACACACACACACACACACACACACACACACACACACACACACACACACACACACACACACACACACACACACACACACACACACACACACACACTGACACACACACTGACACAGACATAGACACACAAACACAAGTACACAACCACACTAAAGGTTTACAGTCTTTAACACTTCCATCTGATTTCCCATCAACGATGAGAAATAAAGAAAGATTAGAACAGCTAGCAATCTTTACTGCTATGACTGCCCTTTTCCGCAGTGCGCGGAGGCACATCAGTCGAGGGCAATGAGATAAGTATTCCCCAGGGATATGGTGTGAATCCAGGTCACGGTTTTACAGCACATGGTGTTTGTGATTTTGCGCCTCCTGCAGGCTAAGTGGTTCCTACCACTAAACTGAACACTTTTTGTAATTGACACTGTTACGTCATCGATTGAGCTATCGACACAAAACTTGCTACACTTTTTAAAGGAGTTGTTCTCTATGTTCAAGATAAGTTTCGAGGTATTTCTTGCATCTTCTAAAGCATACTTTTGATTCATATAATAATGTTTGCCATATTGTTGTTTAATCAGAAATCTTTTCCATTTTATGAATCAGGAAAGTTCATAGGAAAAGTGTCAACGATTGAGTGTCATTTGCATCTGTGGTTATTTAGAAGATTTCTGAAGATTTCCCAGAGCATTGTACAGAGAAATTTTGAGCTAGACGGGATCACTGAGCAAATATGAAGAATATAACAAAACAAAAAATTATTCGATCAAGAAATTTAAAAAGTAATCCTAAAAAGGTATACACAAAAATGTATCCAAAAAGTGATACCCATATATTATCTAAAAAGTAAAAAAAAGAAAAGTCTGCCAAGAAAGTAATCCAAAACGTAATCTGTTCCCTCAAGCTTAAATCATTGTTTGGTTTGGAAGTATAGTTTTAAGTTCTATGCATGAGATTTGGTTAGTATGTTCCTTATTGTTCTTTAGACCATGGTAACCAAACCATTGACCTAGTCAATGACCATATGGTTAATTTGATACCAGCTGAGCTAGAAAGGACAAAGGTTACAAGTGTTTGGTTTAAACCTATTTTTTTAACACAGAAAATCTGGTTGATGCTTGTTTGTGTCCTAAATACAGTAGGAACCCAACGACTGACCTTGGCAGCGTTAATGGTACAAAGTTGAGCTAGAGGAAAACTCATCTAATGAGGAAAGGAAAACACCTAATGAGGGTGTTATCTTTGCACAAAAAATATCCTATATTACCCAATTATAAACCAAATGTTTTGTCTGGTGGTTTTCTGTCTTGTTGATGCATAGTCCCTTTTAGTTAAAATGGTGATCCAAAATAAGGATAAAATAAAGTAGTAAAAAAATGTATCCGAAAAGCAATCTATTCCTTTTATACTGAAAGCATTTTTACTAGTTGTTTTTTTTACACTACAGAGATTCAGTGGAAGCTATTTAGAGTTAGATAATTCAAAAGATCTAAGAAAAACACATAATGAGGGTGTTCCTTTTTATCAAAGAATGTAACAGAGAAATGTATATATACAAAAAGT
The DNA here is from genome assembly GCF_902167405.1 of Gadus morhua. Taxonomy (NCBI): domain Eukaryota; kingdom Metazoa; phylum Chordata; class Actinopteri; order Gadiformes; family Gadidae; genus Gadus; species Gadus morhua. Next base: position 5,309,144 of record NC_044053.1, read on the forward strand.
AATAATAAAGTTAATAAGTTAGCCCAATAAAGGTTATATAAAAAATGTGATCCTGAAAAAGGAATAACCAAAAAGTAAGTAAGAAAAAAATAATTATATAAATACAAAAAGTAATCAAAAAAATAAATTAGTACCTTTCTAACTAAAAAGTGTTTGGTTTGAAATCCGCTTTAGTTTAAATGTAAGAGCTGTGTAACAAATGGTGTGTCATTTACCTGTGGTCATTTAGAAGAAGATTTTGGAGGTTTTCCCAAAACCCTCACTGTAGGCCTACAAAGAAATCTAGTCAAGGACATGATGGGTCTCTGTTCATTATGAATCCTCCTCCATCGGGGAGTATTCTTTGAATTTGAATGCGAATAATACCACCTCCTATTATCCAATATTGTTTCAAACGTTTCGAAGACTTCCTTACCGGGAATACGAAATGTGGTTGACAAAAAGTGCCATCAGGGGCTTAACTATAGGCATTATCAATCTAAAATAATAAGAATAAGAATCCTTACAATAACAATAGCTATCAATAGATACTCTGTGAATACCTAAAATCATCCCACGATCGTCTGGATCATTTCATTAAACGGTGTTTAGGATGCCACACAGTGTGGCCAATAAATCGTTTGTTTGGGGAGTAAGTACAACAGTGTGAGCGGAGATGGGCGACACCGTGGAGTGGTCGGGTAATAATTATTCCTGCTCGTGTGTCAGAGAACACACAGTTTACTGTCCAGGCGGAACCACTAGCTTCTGGAGCCCTGGGAAGGGCTGTAGCGATCGATTGACAATTAGAGGAGTGGTGTATCAGCCATGATGGATCGCTCCTCCCCACTCAGCTATAGACACCCCGATCAATCGCTTCTGGGAACCCTGCTCGGAGCCAGCAGGGAAAAATTGCTCTGTTCTGAAACTGTTCAGTCGAAGGTATCGATTACCCGTTCTATTTTGAATTGAACGTGTGTCACTGGTGTTTTTGGAGAGACCCGCGTTCCAGCGTGTTTTAAAAATCGACCGGCGTCGCACCCCGGCTCGGTTTTAGAGACGTGATTCAGCGTTTGATTGTTCCCTGCAGGGGAGGGAGGGGCGGCTAAACGACTTTCTAATCACATTATATCTCTAGTGAAAGACCCAGAGCCCTCAGCACACTGGGCACTCATTAAGGGCTATTCTCTCCCACCAAACCCTGCTTATAAACATGATGAAACACCCGCCACTGCATTAACGATTTCTCTATTATTCTTCATCCCAACAGCCTCCATTCATGGCTGGCAACCTGCAGACTTGCGTAATCGATATCTAAACCAGACCAACCTATCTCAGCTCTCTTGGGGGGGGGGGGGAAACAATATTTTTCAAAGAGAAACCTTTGACATCTAACTCATCATGACTCTGTCTTTAGTGTAGAGAACATCGTTTATCAGGTTTGTTTCAATACATATGCTGGGTGTGGCACACTCTTGTAAGGCCACTGAGGGTTCATTATGTTCCTGTAAACGCAGCTTGCAGCAGCCCAGCGTTATTTATACACGCTAAGTAGGCCAAACTGTGTTTGTGATCTCAGCTATGCTAATGCTAGGGGTGTCAGGCTACCAAGTGTCTCTGGGGGGAGGGCTTTCGTATCCGATAGTTAGGAAGAGCTGCGAGATTTGTGTTGCCTGTTTTTCCCTGCCTCACTCCTTTTCTTCCTCTCTTCTTCTCCCTCTCCTTCTCAGAACTTCCCGGCCTCAGTTGACCAGTTCATCAGGTCAGGTAGAAAAAGGAGGTCAGGTGCGTGTGTGCATCTGGACGTGCGGATGTGTTTTTCGGTCAAGTTTGTGTCGTTGCGGATATGTGTATTTTGTTCATGCGTGTGCGTGCGCGCATTTGTGCTTGTGCGTGTTGGTGTGTGCTCGGTTGGGCACCCCCTGTCCCCCCATGAACATCGACAAGGACTCCAGACATTACGTTTTTGTTTCTTTTCTTTAAAATCCACCATAACATTGACGTGCGACAGGAGAACGGACAGCAGGGACAGATTATGTACATACACATTAACACACTGAGAGAAAGCGAGAGAGAGCGAGAGAGAGATAGAGAGAGAGAGAGAGAGAGAGAGCGAGAGAGAGGGGGAGAGCAGGGATGTCTCTTGTGCTTGGAGTATTTGGATCCATCCTTATCTATGAAGCGAGGTGATACGTGCACAAGCGCGCTGTGATTGGCCGCCCGGGCAGCCAATAGAAAGGGAGCTCTCAGAGTACAGACATCACAGCAGGGTCCCAGCATGGCAAAGTCAGGAGTTATTGCTGCTTTAGAAAATAAAATCCCACACAGGTACACGTCCAGTCGTCTGAACACCCCCGTCCCCCGTCCCCGTCGGAGGGGTCAATCAGGGGTCGGGACCAACGACCCCGAGGACGCCAGTGTCACTATGCGAGGGGAATGGGTTGGGGGGGTCGCATCACGGTCGGGGTCTGAGTTCGTCTGCCGCTGGTCGTGGGGGGCAACCCCAGGTGTTTGCTCGCCTTTTTTGCGATCGACAGACGGCGGACGCTGGACGTGGTAATTTTTTGTCGGAAGCGACCAACGACATGAGCACGAAACAAGCGCTCCCGGGAAAGTCAAACACAGTAAACGTTACAAATCATACGGTACACCTTCAGTGATGGTTCCTGGTGTGTTTGAAAAAAAAAAAGAAGAAGAGTTGAGTCTGTGGAAGCGTGAGGAGTGTGTGGTTAGAGGAAGAGCGATACACATCACTTTGAACACACACACACACACACACACACACACGTCAGAACACAGCCTCCGCAGCAAAAAGTACAAAAAATTTCAGCTATTGTCCTGCCTCACAAAGCGTGTTACGATCACAGATGAACTCTTCATAGTTACTCATTTATAATACTTCATGGACACACATCATCATCATCCTCATCATCATCATCATCATCATCATCATCATCATCATCATCCTCTTCATCATCATCATCACTGTCCTTGTAGTCATGGTAGTATTATTATCAATATTATTCACACCAACGAAGAAGAAGCAGTTAATCTTGCAGAGAACAAACAGACACAGAGGTGGGGTGAGGTGGGGTGAGGGGTTGGTTTTGGGGGGGGGGGGGGGTCACGACATCTCTAACCAGTACATGCTATCAACAAGCCACACAGGGGGGTGGGGTGGGGGCAGCAGAGACTTATGGGTAATGTAGTTTGTGTGAACTGTGCATATTTACATTGGAGGGGAACAGGGACCACGAGCAATGAGGGAGAGGAGGGGGCGAGGCAAGGGGAGGGGAGGGGGTGGTGGTGGTGGTGGTGGTGATGGGGGTCCCCCACGCATGCGACCCCCCCCCACTCTGACAGGGTGCTGACTTCCCCCTTCTCGGTACATTTTGACATCATTGGCAGCAGCGTGGTACCGCACCGGCCTATAGCCAGATTCATGAGGTGTGTGTGTATGTGCACGTGTGTGTGTGTGCATGTATGTGTGTGTGTTCATGTATGTGTGTGTGGGTGTGTGTTGGTTTGTTTGTTTCGGTTGGTGGTGTGTGTGTTTGTGTGCATGTATGTGTATGTGTTAGTGTGCATACATGTATATGAATGTGTGTGTGTGTGTGTGTGTGTGTGTGTGTGTGTGTGTGTGTGTGTGTGTGTGTGTATGTGTGTGTGTGCGTGGGCCTGGCAGGCCATGGGACAGCTTTCGAGAGGTCACATGACCTGATGTGATCAGAGGAGGCCACGCCCACTTTAAGAATCATTTCCATAAGGCAGAGCATGGAAGTCAGTTAGTGTACATCAGGTCATCATCTCTTATTATTATATTACATAACATATGGACCGTGGGTGTTAGAATATCTTTTATCTCATTGATCAACAACACAATAATCATCATTAATTTACACACATCGACAACTATGACACGCGTGGAAAAACGAGAGAGAGAGAGAGAGAGAGAGAGAGAGAGAGAGAGAGAGAGAGAGAGAGAGAGAGAGAGAGAGAGAGAGAGAGAGAGAGAGAGAGAGAGAGAGAGAGAGCAAAAAGCCAAAATAAGACACAGACAAAAAGTATAAAGTGAGAGAGAAAGAGAGAGAGAGACAGTTGGTGCAGCTGATCTGGCGTTAGGCCAGACCAGGTGAGGCCGGACCAGGTGAGGCCAGACCAGGTGAGACCAGACCAGGTGAGACCAGACCAGGTGAGACGAGGGCCGGGTGACACAATGGCCAGGTGGGTGTCAAGGTTCATAGTTTGTGTAGCGATGTTTCGATGGCTCCTGGATTAATGCATATTCTTATATTCTCTTAGTTCACAGTGACGGGTTCACAACTCCTCTTCGTCCTCCACCTCCTTCCTCTCACCTCGACGTCTTCACACTGGGAGGAGGGAGGGGGCTTGGTGAGGAGGTTGGGTAAGGGTGAGTGGTGGAGTTAGGGGGGGGGGGGGGGAGTGGGGAAAGGTGAGTAGGAGGTGAGGTTGGGGTGAGGGTTTGAGATTCGGCAGAAGAGGTTGGGGCGGGGGGGGGGGTTTAGGGCCAGGAATAAGGGGAGGAGGGGCAGGATTAAGGTAAGGGGGGCGGGGGGGGGGGGCAGGTATAGGCTGAGGAGGAGGAGGAGGAGGAGGAGGTGGGAGGGGGGGGGGGGGTGGTAAGGGTGAGCACGGCATGGTTGTTTATATGCTGAGCAGCGAGATGGAGAAGGTGATCACCGCGGCAACCCCAACACTGAACCCACCAACATGGTGGACCGTCCCTCGACCGTAGACCGCCCCGGGCCCTGAGAGAGAGAGAGAGAGAGAGAGAGAGAGAGAGAGAGAGAGAGAGAGAGAGAGAGAGAGAGAGAGAGAGAGAGAGAGAGAGAGAGAGAGAGAGAGAGAGAGAGGGGAAAGAGGGAAGAAAAAACAATGAGAAAAGGAGGAAAGTAAAGAACATAGGGTCTGTGTATTTGTTCTTGCGGTGTGTGTTTGGATGTGTGTGTATACGTACTGAATAGCAGCATGCTAGCGTTGCTGGCCCCCAGACGGTTGTAGGCAAGGCAGGTGTAGTTCCCGAAGTGTTTCTCTGTCACGTTGTTGAAGATGAGCAGTGAGCGCGTCTTGTCGTTCTTAATGCTCAGGGTATTGTCGCCCTCCACCGGCCTGAGGGAAGAGGGGGGAGGGGAGTATTAAGGCTCAGTTATGCGACGCAACGCAATTTCCACGCAGACGCTTCGACGCAGTCGTGAACCTGTTTTGGTTCTGCTTCGGCTTTTAGTGAGCGGACCAATCACAGCCCTTGCTGCAAGGTTAACATTTTTGGAAGGCGCACGTCGGGCCCCAACGCGAGGGGGTCCGTAAACCTCCTTGTGTTGCGTCGACGTGGAACCATAACTAAGCCTTTAGAATGGATCTACTCCCGCTATGCTATGCTAGCGCTGGTGCAAACTGCTATTATTTACTGCTAGTGCTCTCTAATAGGCTAAGATTTCACGCTAATGCTGATTTGTTATGCTGGTATACACTGCAATGCTAGTACTCATTGCTATGCTAGGGGGTAGCACTGGATGCTATTCTATCGTTGCTAGTACTGAATGCTATGCCGTCACTCGCTACGCTAGCTTGCGCCCATTGCTGTGCAGGCATCGACCGCCCGCCGCCTAGTGCTAGCACCACTGGTCGACATGTATGCTAGGCGCTCGCTAGCACAGTGAGCACTGCGCAAACCGACTGCAGGTGCTCCGTCGCTGGGTTCGGACGGCTCACCTGCGCTCATCGCGGTACCACTCGAAGGCAGCGGAGGGTACGGCCATGGCCTCGCACCGCAGCACCGTCATCTTGCCCAGCTGGGCCGGGGTGTTCTTCACCTCCGTGATGGAGGGGGCGTCTGGCGGTGGAGGAGGATGACATCATCCCGTCATTAGCATAATGATTAGCATATTTCATTAACACATCGGGTCCGTGTTTTTGGGTCAAAGCCCAGCCAGGGGTGTTGTTGTTAGCGTGTGTGTGTGTGTGTGTGTGTGTGTGTGTGTGTGTGTGTGTGTGTGTGTGTGTGTGTGTGTGTGTGTGTGTGTGCTTGCAGTATGTGTTTGTGTTGTTAGTGTGTTTGTCTAACTAGTGTGTGCTTGTGTTGTTTGTGTGTGTGTTTCTAACTAGTGTGTGTGTGGGGGTTCTCAGTGTGTCTTTGTGTTGTTAGTGAGTGTGTAAACTAATGTGTGCGTGTGTTCTCAGTGTGTTGTTAGTGTGTGTGTGTCTAACTAGTGTTTATGTGTGTTCTCAGTGTGTGTTTGTGTGTTTGTGTGTTTGTGTTGTTAGTGTGCGTGTGTCTAACTAGTGTGTGTGTGTGTTCTCAGTGTGTCTATGTTGTTAGTGTCTGTTTTGATGTTAGTGTGTTTGTGTGTGTCCAACTAGTGCTTGTGTGTGTTCTCAGTGTGTTTGTGTTGTTAGTGTGCGTGTGTCCAACTAGTGTGTGTGTGTGTTCTCAGTGTGTGTTTGTGTTTGTGTGTCCAACTAGTGTGTGTGTGTGTTCTCAGTGTGTGTTTGTGTTGTTAGTGTGCGTGTGTCCAGCTAGTGTGTGTGTGTGTGTTCTCAGTGTGTGTTTGTGTTGTTAGTGTGCGTGTGTCCAGCTAGTGTGTGTGTGTGTGTTCTCAGTGTGTGCTAGTGTCGTCAGTGTGCGCGTGAGGCTAGCCTGCGTCCTAGCCGTGCGACGGCGTGCGGGGAGGGACTCACAGTTGACGGTGACCTTGACCTTGTGCCGGGCGGGCGGGGCGACGCCGTTGTTGGTGATGCACTCAAAGTCCTCGCCTTGTTGCCGCCGGATCTCGGTGATGTCCAGGAACTCCCCCTCGCTCACGAGGCCGACTGCAGCGTTCACCACAAGGGCACACAGGTCACGGCAGAGGTCATTGAGATGATGGGATGGCTGATCTGAACCCACGGCGGTATGAACCCGGGCCCACGGCGCCAACACAATCATCCTCGCTCTCTTTCCCTCGAGTGACAAAGCGAGAGAGACATCTTTTTTCGCTGTTATAGATTTTCTGATCTCCAGCGTGAACATGGTAGGTCAACATACTCATCTAATATCTAGTTATGTCTAATGTCCTGTTCTACATTCAAACATCATTTGTTGAATCTAAAAGGGTTTGGGTTAAGTGTTGTTCTGTTTAACGGTTGACAAGGTGAAAACACAGAGTTGGAAATGTCAAGTCTATCAACCAATCAGCATAGAGATACCTTCCCCAATAGGCACAGACCAATTAGTACAGAGACACCTTTCCCACGCAAGCAACAACCAATCAGAGCCAATCCCTACTACACCTGTGCGTTTGTTTGATGTGGAGTGGTTAGAAATACAATGCTTATTTTTATTTACTTATTTTTATATATACATATAATTATTATAATCAGCATTGTGGGATTCTTATTTATGTATGTGCAGCAATTCTATCAATATATCGTGTTGTCAGTGCGTGTGTGGGTGTTGCGCATGTATTTAATCATTGTGTGACAGTATGGGGACAAAGTGAATTGACAGGAACAACATAATTACCGGCTCGTTCTCACAGGAAATGAGAGCGTAGCTAACAGGTGTGACTCGGCAGGGGAGGGGGGGGGGGGGGGGGGGGGGGGGAGAGGAATATGAGTCTGGTGTCTGGTGTTGACAAACTCTCAGGAGTCCCTGATGAGAATTCTCTGTCTGGCGCATTGGAATGGAAGTACATTTCTTCCTCCTCCGACGCCAGACTTCAGCTCACTCCACCGAGGAACCAATGGTGGGGGGGAGTCCGCTAGCATCCATGGCTCCACCGCAGAGCCCACGGCAAAATGACCATCTCCACCACAGAGCCCATTCGGGAACCAGCTAGCTCCACCACAGGGCCCATGGTTAAGCAACCATCTCCAGCACAGAGCCCACGAGGGAACAAGCTCCACCACAGGGCCCATGGTTAAGTAACCATCTCCAGCACAGAGCCCATGAGGGAACCAGCTCCACCACAGGGCCCATGGTTAAGTAACCATCTCCAGCACAGAGCCCATGAGGGAAACAGCTCCACCACAGGGCCCATGGTTAAGTAACCATCTCCAGCACAGAGCCCATGAGTGAACCAGCTAGCTCCACCACAGGGCCCATGCCTGAGTAACCTTCTCCGGCACAGAGCCCATGGAGGTAATCATTTAGCTCCGCCACAGGGCTGGCGGCGCTGGAACCAGCTAGCTCTACCACATGGCCCGGAGTGGGGGAACCGGGGAGGAGTTATGGTGCTGTCGGGGGGGATGCCGCAGGGGCTATTAGGGTGACAGGATGGAGGGATGGAGAGAGAGAAAACCACAGAAACGAGAGTGAGCAGAGTAAGGAAGAGAAATGGAGAATCACTCCGAGCTGTCTCGTCGCCTGTGAAGCCATTAAGTCTTCCTTCTCTCCGCCGTCTTCTCTTTCCTTTCTCCTCATCTCTCTCTCTCTCTCTCCCTCTCCCTCTCCCTCTCTCTCTCTCTCTCTCTCTCTCTCGCTCTCTCTCTCGCTCTCTCTCTCTCTCTCTCTCGCTCTCACTCTCGCTCTCGCTCTCGCTCTCTCGCGCTCCCTCTCTTCTCTATCCAGCCTCTCCTCTCTCTTGCCTCTTCTCACTACCCTCTCTCCTCTCTCTCTGCTTCCCTCTCCCCGCTCTCATCCAGCCTATTAAAGGAATCAGGCTGTGGAACGCCACACAATACGTAATCTTGCCGCTAACAAGGAAACCCGGCACATTTACGATTTGCTTTTAAAATACCCCCCATCTCACACGTCCTCCCCCGCCTCACCTCCTGCCCACAGACACTCGGGCGGGAGTTTTTTAGTGACGCCGGCGCGAGCACACATAAAGAAGACACTTAACGCGACGCTAGCTCCTGTCACAGATTAGCGCGTGGAGCTAATTGGAGATTATACGGCAGGATTATTAGCAGGACCGCTGAGCTGGGGAAAATGGCGGGAAAAAAGGCAGTCGCAGCGGGAAATTACTTTTCCTACTGCGCCATTCGAGGAACAGCTATTTCAAATGGTGAACTATAATACTTCTAATTAAATACTGCAAGAACGGCCTAGCCGGGCGCGATAACTCCAGTTGGGAAGTAGCTAAAGAGCTAGCAGATGGCTAACAATCACTCGGCTGAAGAGCTAGCACAGGGCTAACCATCACTGAGCTGAAGAGCGCTAGCGTAGCTTCAACACCATGGGAGTCTGTGCTTTACTAATGGATCCCTATTTTTAGGAGGGAGTAGGAAAAAGGGTTTGAGACTGGGTTAGGGTTATCCTTTTGACAATATTTTAGGAAAAATCGTTACAATTTTAAATACATTTAGTCTTGACAGGCAATGGCTGTCAGACATCATGTAAAGTTATCCTCTTCGTGGAATTCATATTTTTTTTTAATATTGAAGTGAGTGACGGATGTTCGAATGTGACCGTTTTGAGTGAGGCAGGAGGGTTGTGGGAGTTAGTATGGCTGTCTACATGGCTGCAGGTTTGTGTGTAGGTGTGTGTGCGTGGATAGTCATCTGAGTAATGAGAACAGATGGCTGCAACACACATACACCCACCCCCCCCCCCCACACACACACACACACACACACACACACACACACACACACACACACACACACACACACACACACACACACACACACACACACACACACACACACACACACACACACACACACACACACATTTTGATCCAGTGTAATGGAAACCGCAGCAACTCCTCTCTCTATTTAACTGTGGCTGTTTCCCTCCTTTGCGCTCGCTCTCTCTCCCTCCCTCGGTGTCTCTTTCCCTCTCTGATGTTCTAGGGAATGGGAAGGAGGAGGAGAGGGAGGGGGATGGCTGTTGGAAGATGTGTGAGGTGAGAATTACTGCTGACACTGGAGAAGTGTGTGTGCGTGTGTGTGTGTGTGTGTGTGTGTGTGTGTGTGCTTTTGTACATAGGACAATTTGCTAAAGGCACCGCACAGAGGTGTTTGTGTATGTGTTTTTAGATGTGTTTGTGTGCATGGTTGTTAAAGAGTAAGCAGAATTGTCATTAATGTGCTTCCTGGGCTTGTGTATGCTTGTGTGTGTGTGTGTGTGTGTGTGTGTGTGTGTGTGTGTGTGTGTGTGTGTGTGTGTGTGTGTGTGTGTGTGTGTGTGTGTGTGTGTGTGTGTGTGTGTGTGTGTGTGTGGGTGTCTGTTTGTGTATAGCTTCTATCAATGGTGTAACAGCTAGACACTACAAGGAGATGGATCTCTCTCTCATTTCACCAGAACCGTGCCAGTGCTTAGCATCGGCACCCACTACAGAGTCTATTGTTGCATACATTTCTCTGCATTACTTAGCATTGACAAACACTAGAGGCGTGAGTAGCTACACGTCTTAGCCTACACATCCACCACAGAGTCTAGTTACATGAGTTACTACATATCTCAGCAGAGAATCCACCTTAGACTAGCTATGTGTAACTATTTCTCTTAGTAAGTACTTATTTTAGGAAAGATTAGTCACATTCGTAACTTTACAACTAATATAGGAATATATTAATGTTAGCAACTGTTCATATTTTTGTGAATTATTTTTTAAAGCAAGATATCAACAATCTGGCTGACCTTCCAACCAACCAACAAACCCTGTATCCTAACATCTAAACAATCTACCAATTGGCTCACAAACAATCGAGCAACCCAACAGGCAAAATATCACAATACAGAATCAAACTTAAAGTCCGACCTAAATCTGCATCAAACGTGCATGTAAGGTCCAGCCTGGTCAGACCTTTATGTGTGGTCTAGAGGTGAAGGCCTCGTTGCTCTCCATCTCGATGGTTCTCGTGCGCCTGCTCGGGTCGTCCACCTCCTTTCAATTCCACAATGCTGTCTCTGGCCTCCTCTAGATCATTCGGTTTTCAACGTGTCGACCCTGGTCTTTAACGTGCTACAACATTCAGCCCTGACTGGGGTCTGAATCATCCCCCCGGGGGCGTACACATGTACAACCGTGTGATGACGACGTCTGGATGGACTGTCTGCACCCTTAGCACCGCCGGCGCAGAAGACGGGGGGGCTGTGATTTAACGTGACAAATGGCTCTTATTGAGAACATCCCACTCTGGGTCCACCCCGTCAGCCGAGGAGCACGCCGTCGAAAGGCTGGGTGACATACAGCAGCAGTTCATCCAATATCTACCAATTAGCTAGGCTAACTACCTGACACATCCATCTCCAAGGCTGCACGGTTACTATCTCATAAACCGCAGCACTTAGCACGCGCACGCGCTGCGCCATGCCCGCCTCCAACGACTGACTGTGGACATCAGCAGACACACAGACAGCTGGGAGGAGGAGGGGGGGGGGGGGGGGGAGGCAGAAATAGAATAAAGATTGGTGCGGGAGAGGCAGACATTTTCCTCTTCATCTATCATGCACTGGTCTGGTTCAGATAGTGCGTGACGGTGATGGAAACTATAAATAACGGCCTTCAGTGACAACAGGGGGCTGTGGGCCAGCCCGGCGTTGTGGTGGCTGTCGACTGGCGAGGACGAAGACAGATGCTGACGATTACCGCCGACGCCCGGGCATAATTACACAGCGCGTGGGAGGGAAAAACACGTTGGAATTGCATCGTGGTTCTGAAACGGTATTGCGGAGGCATGGGCGCATACACTGTGACGAAGGGTGGGAGTGTGACGGGGAGCCATTGGAAATAATTTGGCCGGCTCACTTGCCACGCGCCATCCAGAGGCTGTGGGCGTTGCACGTAAGAAGATGAAAGGTGGAGGGGGTGAACGGGGGAGAGGGTAGAACATGAGGGTTGAGATGAATAGAGGGTGAGAGGATGAGAGCAGAAAAGGGGGAGAGGAGGGGAGGAGGATGGGTGAGAGGACAAGATGGTGGAAGGATAAGAGAGTGAGAGGATGAGCGATAAGAGGATTGGGGCTGAGAGAGTGAGAGGAAGGAGAGGTCCTGTGATGAGAGGATGAGATGTTAAGAGGGTGAAAGAACAAACGGATGAGAGGATGGAAGGAGGAGAGCTGAGAGGATGAGAGCTGGGAGGGTTAGAGGATAACAGGCAGAGGTGGTCAGAAGACGAGGGGCGAGATGGTGTGAGGTGAGTTAATGAGGGCATGAGAGCACGAGAGGGCGAGATCATGAGGTTGAGAGAGTGCGACAGGAAGCAGGTTTTCTTACACTTCTGGTCCTTCCAGGTGACGGTGGGCTCGGGGCGTCCCACCGCCAAGCAGAACAGGTTGACGTTGTCGCCCTCGTTCACCGACACGTCTCGGGAAACGTTGACGATTCGCGCCGGCACTGGGAGACAAGAGAGCCACCTTTAACTCCTCCGATTCGCTCGGAGGGAATTATTCATGAGGTCTGCCGCACTTGTTCAAAAACACGGCGTTGGTGTTTGGAACAAGAGGCGGGGAGAGCCAAGTCTGTAGATTAATCATGTTTGTGTGTGGGTGCGAGTGTGTGGGGGGATGCGTGCGTGCGTGCGTGCGTGCGTGCGTGCGTGCGTGCGTGCGTGAATGCGTGAATGCGTCTGTGTGCAGCAGTATGGCCAATCAGGTACTCCAGATGCATTTAATGGATTGGTAATGTAATGTGCGCCCTTCAGGAGCTTTCCACTTGGAACATCAATAACACCGTCTCCCTTCCCCTAATGGAAACTATGAATAGTTTTCCTGAAACTTCCACTGTTTTATCAGAGCACTTTTCTGCTCGTTAATTTGATAACAAGTTGGATTGAATTTAAATGGCCGATTATCATTGCTTTTAATGAGCCTTGACCCCAGATCGCTTTTCGTCATCCGGATCCGGAATCCTCTCCTCTCTTGTCTGCTGCGGGCAGAGCGGTGAACGCAGCTGCCTCAGCGTTGTGATTGGATGTGAGATTGCAGCAGAGCTGAAGAATACACAACATCCATCTGGCGGACACACTGACAGACTGTAGACGGGTCGGTAGACACGCCAGCTGATAGTAGGCAAATATATATATAATCATCCCTCAATCTAACCACCTATTTCTATGAGTCATTGTGACTTTCAGACTTTCCGCCAGACAGATCTCGCGACCCAGACCGATATGACATCATGGATGCATCGCTACACTCTCGTCTCCTCTCAGACCCACGGCTAACAATGTGGCCACTAAAGAGCGGTCTTTAAAGCAGAACCAAATGACCTGACCCTGCCTCTTAAAAAGGCTTTCAGGTTTTATTCATTTCCTGGGCGGAACTACCACTGGAAACGCCTCTCTTTAATTCAGGTACAAGTGTGTTGCATCAACGGCTTCACCATTTAAGCCAATGAGTGGTTATACATGCTATAGCATCTGTTAGACCTAGAGAGGGAGTCTTACGCAAATCAATCTACAGTATACATGGCGTTGGGGTTTGCTTGTCCTCTAAGGAGCAGGTGTGGGTTTCTCTTCGTGATCCGCCTCCCAGCTCGTTCTATCAAGAGGTGACCGCCACAGTGCACCAGGGAGTCCGGGGTACCTACCTTGTACTATGAGGTATACATGGGTCGAGCGGGGCTTGTTGTTGGCCTGGAAGGAGCAGGTGTAGGGCCCTTCGTCGGCCACGTGCACCTGGTCGATCTGGATGGAGAAGTGGCTGCTGTTGCTGTTGACCAGCGACACGCGCTTGTCCAGCGACCACTTGTCGAGCCCCGTGAACAGGATGTTGGAGCGGTTCAACCACGCCTTGTGGGTCACCCCCTCGTCGATCTTACAGCTGCACCAGGTGAGACACGGGGGAGATCCAGGTGAGGCACGGGTGAGATACGGGTGTGTCCCGGGTGAGACACAAGTGAGGTACAGGTGAAATACATAGAGGTGAGGTGCATACAGGTGAGGAACTGGTGAGATACAGGTGTGTCCCAGGGGAGGTACAGGTGAGATACGGGTGTGTCCCAGGTTAGATACATACAGGTGAGGGATAGGTGAGATACGGGTGTGTCCCAGGTATGATACAGGTGAGGTACAGGTGAGATGTGGGTGTGTCCCAGGTGAGACACAGCTGATATACAGGTAAGGTACAGGTGAGATACAGGTGAGGTAAAGGTGAGATGACAGAAAGATACGAATGAAAGATGCAAACATATGTAACAATATGATCACACTATGTGTGCTTTGGACCAAAAAAAAACAAACAAAAAAAACAACCTAAAAGCCTCATCTGTTTATCTGAATAATAACTTTATCCCTGTTTCCTATACCAACCTTCGCAAGGCCTACAAACTTACATCTTAAACTTTCTGATGATTATCATGTTTTGCCCAAGTCAGGAACTTTACCAAGGAAACCTCATGTTTCTGGGCGTGGACTTAAGACTTGAATATCAGAGCATAGTGTCTGATTCAGAAGTTAGGACTTGTCATGTTGTGTCCCCCACCACTAGGTGTCCTCGCCCAGCCTGATTCGTACTCGTAGCCTGATATCGTACTTAAAGGAGCATTTCACCGTTGGAGGCATGAATATGTATTGAAATTGGGTCCAATATGTAGTCGAATAATAAAATAAAATTCTAATTTGGTGCCGTCTTGACCGAGAAAAGGCAGAAAGTGACTTTTTGGCGCTTGTGGATTGAAGACAACAACTCCCACCATGCACCACGATTCACAGCTTTGCTGGCCACTCCCGCTGATCTAGATCAGTGGGTCCCACCCCCTAGTGCTTGTAGTCTTACGAGAATCCTCCCCTCTTACACTTCCTATTTACTTCTACGCAAAAATCGTCATATTGCGTCAGCTTAAACAGGAAGTGTTGGAGATCGATACGGATCTCTCCAGTCTCTCCAGAAAATAAGGGAATGATGCACGACTATTCAAAAATATGAGTGGGTTTCTAACGATACAAAGCTTAATGGAAATGGGTGAACTTTCCCTTTAAGAGCAAGATATATTAATAATATTAATCCGTTCATGACATGCTTGCTCCAACCCACAACACCCTAATAACCATCTTAATATTATCATTATTTTTTACATCAATGATCAAATTGTGCATTTATACATTTCCAGTGTGTAGGCTACTGTGAATAATTTTAAGGTAATAATGATAAAAGTAAAATGTAAATGTATCATCCAAACAAAGGACAAGAAACTGGAAGGAATTATAAAATGAAATAAAATCCTTCATCAGGTTATATCTGCTTTGTATTTCCCTGAGGAATTGTAGGAGCTTTGTTGTCCTCTAACATTTTACGGTAAGAAAATAAACTAAAGTTGAACGGTCAGATTTGTATATCTATCGTAAAGATGATATTAAATGTGTGGATAACATTTTGAATATAGAGTAACGGAATGTTGATAAGGAAAAGTGTTGGCGTATAACAAAGCAGTTAGCTGCACAGGAACACGGTATGTCCATGACTTTGGCTGCCAGGGTTCATGTAGCTTGCTAGCTTGCTAAGGTTGGTGAACCTTAAATTATTGGAATGGGAGGCTTAGGGCTTAATCCGAAATAATATGTGATTGTGGTATGCTTTAGAAAGGGAATTCAGCAATATTAATGTGCTATGTAATGTAATTACTTATGTGAAGTTATTCAAAATGAATTGACGGGGCATTGATATACTACGTTTTGAAGGAGAGAATGGTATTAACAGATTGGCATAGAGTTATTTGTATTCATTTTCCATTGAAATATTGCCAGGAAAGCATCCAAATAAAATTGGTTTGTTGAAATGTGAATTAAACATGATATTTGCTCTAATCGCATTGCAAATGTTTTCAAACATCAATATGTGTGTAACCACTTATGTCTTAATATTTCCTTAACCTCATAAATTACCCTAAGCATATATAATAAACCAAACTATGCTACTGCAATACTACTCAAAATGCGCAAAAGCACTTCCCATACCAAATCTCTGCCGCTGTCTATAACACTGCGTTGTGTTTTTTATTTTCCCTTTGAATCACGGCGTCTTGAGATCTACAAATAAGATGTGCTTCCTCAGTGTTGGAGAATTGCAAAAGTTGTCCAAAAGCACATTAGGCATGTCAGATACAGAAACAGACACCCTGTTATTTTGTTTTGCAGAATCAATCCTTAGGGGTTATTTGATTATTTTCTGCGTTAAGCAATTGTGAGGCAGATATTGAAATAACAATTCTACCTTGAATGCATTCAGGGCTGTGTCCTCTTTATCTATGCTGCAATCACTTAACAACGTTTCTTTGGACAACAATGGAAGTTTGTGCCATCGAAGGCAATGCTCTGTCTGCTGATCAGACAGACTGGTCCCTAAAGCAGAAGGAAAACTCTGTCCTACCTACACACGTAGCCTAGTATTTTAATTTGGTAAGGAACGTTAGTTTGAAATGCAGCACTGTCTCCCTTTCCCTCTCTCACCCTCTTTCAACCTCTCTCACCCTCTCCCTCTCTCACCCTCTATCAACCTCTCTCACCCTCTCCCTCTCTCACCCTTGCTTCTTGTATCATTGTGACAACATTGATGTGGTGAACTAAGTGGTGCTAAAATGTTTTGTTAGCATGTGCCTGTTATACTCTTTGAATGATTTAAGTATCATATCCTTTATGTAATGTATTGCATTATGCCGGCCTTGTAAGCAGTGACTGATGAGCTTACTAGCTAGACTCGACACTCCTCATACTTGAGTGTGATGTTAAGTTAACTAAGATGTTGATGTTTTGCCTTCACTGCATGCAGGTATGCCACTATACAGTTTATGAGGAGTAATAAATAAATATTCTGTCATACTTGCATATTGCAAAATATTGTACTCATTCTGTTGGTGCGTACTATATCTTTGTAATATGTGATATATTAAACTAAAACCACAGATAGCTGCCAAAGTGGTAACAAAGGTGACATTGTTCAATGCACAAATCGAAAAAATTATCCACTGCAAAACTTTTAAATCCACTTCTGGAGTTTATGTCAATGGTTTGAGTTCAGAAGAGCAAAGAGACTGGACATGTTTCGAGTGATGAACATTTCTTTCCATTGCTAAATCTCTCATTCTATGGGAAAAGTACTTATAAGAGGGTGACTGATAAACTCTTTATAATACGATGTTCAACATTGCAATAATTCTGTTGATACATACTTGGTGTGTGCGGATGTGCTGATGTAATTTCCTCTCTTGCAGGAAGAAACGGGCCATTAAATGGTAAATGGACTGCATTTATATAGCGATTTCTGACCTTTACCACTCCAAGCGCTTTATAATCAGGGCCTCACATTCAACCATTCATACACACATTAAATTGCCCAATACACCGTCAGCGGTGGGCAGATACGGGTATGTTTCTTGCTCTCCACCTGGCTCCTCACTAGGAGGAGCCAGGGATTGAACCAGCAACCTTCCGATTGCCCGCTGTACATTCTGAGATACTCCCACCATTAATGTAGCGTCAACCATTGATCGGAAAAGTGCCGTGGTGGGTATATAGTGCACTTGAAGGTGATCAAGTGAATGTGGCTTAAGTGCACGTGGTGAGGATTTTGCACGTTGCAGTGCTTTTGTTTCCCGCCACTCAGGTGGAGTGCATGCCATTCACATGGTCTCAAGACCTGTGGTACCATAATGCTTCACCCAGTCAGTGAGTTTTTGTTTCATTCTTTTAACAATTTTATTTAGTTACCATTAGTTATTCTGGTAATACGAAGGTAAATCAACAACGAGGATATGAAGGATATTCATTTGTTAATACTACATTGCTCCTTCTTCTACAGGATGTCAACAGGGCCTGAGAGGTGAGTATGAGACAGGAGTAGACGAGAGAGACGTTAGTCTGAGAGTTAAACGACCAGCTTCTCCGTCACCACTGCTGCTGAAGTGTGGATAGTTCTACACAGACCAAAGGGTAGTTGGTGGTAATAGCCTAAATCCTCCTCTATTCCAGTAATGAAGTCGTTTGGAAACCTTTGGAACATTAACCATGGTTCCTATAGGGATGGATTACTGACCCCTAGAGAGTTCCCATCTGGGTCAGTTGTCTGGCGTTTACTTGGTGTGTTTTTTAGGACGCCCTTTAAAAACAACAATGGGAAGTAGATATGGAGCAAGACTAAATCGCTTTTCTTTCTTTTTTACTATAGAAACTAATGTTGTGTTATAATTATAGTGTTTTCAGTTTGATTCTGAATATAATGGAATAAGGATAATTTCTAAAATGTATTTTTTTAACATGAAACTGAATTTGAGATAGTTATTATAAATACCAATTTATTGCAATGCACTAAGTCTTGCTGTGCACTCGACTGGCGCTAATAAAAAAGACAACCTTATGTTCAAAGTTTATTTTTCATTAATAATCATATTGTACTCTTTGCTCCAGTCTTAATTTCCCATGTCACCCAGAATGACTTTCACCACAGCCTCAACCTCCAAGTCAACGAGTTGTATTCTGGGTGCATGTCATCTTCTATAAAAGGTCCTCTTGTTAAACTCCTGATTTCTCACGAGTAATATTGCAAAAAGTTCTATTGAAGTGGCTACTATAGTCTCAATCCTTGGGTTCTTGTTCCTATGATGTTCCTAACTATTAATACTCTGATATTAAACTAATATTTTATGCTTGATGCTACAGATTATAGACATATCATATTAAACTCATATCTCCTAATGGTTTATTAATGCCTCTCACATTATACTAATATCTACTAAGAGTTGATTAATACCCTCATTAAAATAATTTGTTATGGTCGATGGTACAGATAGTAGAAAAAATATATTTTTCATATTAAACTAATATCTACTAATAGTTTATTTAAGGCGCTGTAAGCGATGTGCTTGGCTGACTCCCTGTCCGTTTTAGTGCAGGTATCCCTCCCCCTCTCCCCCACCTCCTCCCACGTCACCACATGAACGCAGCTCTCCCAGGACCCCTGGCTCCGCCTCCTGCCAGCTACCGCCTCGTTTTATTCAGCCCCTTTTTTTCTCCCTTTGGTGTTTTTTTTAATAGCCGTTCCTCGAAGTGCTGGAAGCTGTGGCTTTGCCCGTCCCGCCGCTCTCGGTCAACTTGGAAAATCCGGCTGTCTGCCAGTTAACGCGGGGGTGGGAGCGGCATACCAGAACATTGGTTCCCTGTTTCCTGCAGAGCCGAGGGGCCGGGTTGCCCATGTATTTCGACCAAATGCTTTATCAGTGACAGCTGCCCGAATCCAGAGCTATTTAACTTTTTATTTATTTTATACACTCATATTAAACTAAACGTATATTTCATGCTCCAGAAATACTCTCATAAACCAATATCTAATGCTATTCAACTCCACAGCGCCTGCTGCAGTTACGTCACATTGTGTACAGGAGGTCAGCTCGGGGACATGGGACAAGGGGTGGTTGGACAGCTCAGCAACGGGAAACATTCCAACCATTAGTCAGTCTTCCCCTAACCTCAAACCAGAACACCCCCGCAACTCTGAGCAACAAACCACGATCCGCCGTTAATCTAATACAAGCCCTACAAGCCCGCACCGTGTAGGGACAGAATGAATGCACGGAACGCCTCGTGCCCACTGGCTCCATCCGTTGACTGATCCCCATTGACTTTGAATGGGGACGGAAGGACGCGCAATGCATTGTGGATCCGTGTGCTGAAGGCTCCGTCAAAAAGTTGAAAAACTTTTTTGTTGTATGACTTGGATCCGTCATCCAAGTGCTTACATTTGCATACGTGTTCTGATTGGATGACGGATCCGTCGCTGCCGAAAAAGTTGAACATTTTTCCACTTTACACACGGATCCACAATGCATTGCGCGTCCGTCCCCAATCAAAGTCAATGGGGATCGGTCAACGGACGGAGGTAGTGGGCACGAGGTGTTAAGGCGTACACTGCAGGGCCTCTGGAAGACGGACCCACAGAGGGACCCCTCCGCAGAGGCTCCTGGGATGCCCTCCAGCCGTTCATAAAATAGCTTTATCATATTATTGATTGTTTAAACCTGCACTTCGCGTTTGTTGATACGTGCCAAATGCTCATCGACCCGTCAGAATTTACAACCCAACGGTCGAATCACACGTCGCATCGCTCACAGTCACAGATTTCCAACTAAAGTGGACATTAATTTCATTCGGTTGGCTTATGTACGAAGCCCTTTTGAGCCCTAAGGCAGACGATAAACACGATAATCTGACACGGGACCTCTTATAATCGTAGCTTATTTATCATAATATAGCGCTTACATCTTCGTTCACAACTTTAAAAGCAAACATAACTGTCATATTTTTCGTGAGTCTTTAATCTCACTCTGACGGTTGAGCTCTGCTGCAGTAGAAAGCTGTTACATTAAGAGCTGGAAAGTCACCACAAACACCTATAGCATATATAAGCCACCTCACAGTTCATCTTTGAGTAATAATTTCTGTAAATGAGTGTGCACATGCTTTTATCTTTTCGTACCTCATATTGTTTTCCCGTACCATATATTTGTGCAAATCTTTTTCTTATTTTATTCTCTTTATTTCTAGTTATTCATACTCTCTTTTCATTTGTGTTTCTCTATTTTGAGCAGAGCACCTGAGACAGTTGTACCATTTCCCTGAGCCTTAATAAAGCAGCTCTACCGGAGCTACCCACCAGCTTGTCTAGGATTATGATCAATGGGTCCGCCGGCAGGCATCTCATCTTGATGACCTAAGAAGAGAGGCCTGCTATTTGTTTGTGTTAACAGATATCGATGGAAAACTTCTGCGGACCAGGCAACAACAAACGGTATCTGACTTCCTCTGCCGTCACAGATTATTCTCCCTTCAACAGATTTGGAAAGGATGAAAATAAATAAGAAGGGAAGATGCCTGAGATCTGCCTCTGGAGAGACCGATGTTTCTGGAAGCTTCTGCTGTCTTAATGTACATCTCTCCCCGGTCTCCGAGGAACAGTCACAGAGTAAATCTCAGATCTCATATCCTAGATCCTTCTTATGATGGGATGTTCCCTTGCTGTGACATCATCGCTCAACGGCCTGGCGCCAGGATCGACCTATCGTAATCATCGTCCTCGTGAACAGTCCGCCAGGGTCGCCGCTGTCAACAGCCAGGGTCGCCCCTGGCAACAGCCAGGGTCACCCCCCCCCGGCAACCAACAGGGCAACTGCAGAGATGCCCCCCGGAGATGCAGTCCTTCTGTTTGATGGCTGACAGTTTGACTGCAGTGAAACACTGACGGTAAACAGCCATGGGGGAGACAGATGAAAGGGAGGGGGGGGGGGGGGGGCGGGGTGCAGGTGTTTGTGTTACCTGAGGACGACGCTCTCTCCTTCCAACACAGTGATGTTGTCAGGCAGGTGGCCAAGA